>NW_011899074.1:0-2289 GCF_000151845.1 Pteropus vampyrus | reverse complement strand
CATACCTATCCTCTGCTTTATTAATATTTACTCGAATACTTCTTCCTAAATATCCACCATTTCCCTCTTTTTCTCTCTCCTATGTATTGTAGTACTGGCTAAAGTCTGTTTTTATTATCCCCACAGGTTCTTTTTATGAAAACTTCTTAAATTGGGGGGAAAATATTTTAAAAATCCATTTTGAAAGAAATATATTCACAAGTGGTTTCATTTTCAAAATCTAGTGTGTGTCACTCCATTTTGATAAAAATGTTTCCCGAGGCAGTTGCAACCCACACATGATAGAACTCGTTGGTGTAGGAGAATAAGAAAGGGAAATTGTGACTGTGTCTGTAAGTACAAAGCTGTTTGATGATAGGCCTGTTTTGTGCAAAGACAATAATTTTAGAAACCCATAACCTTTAGCATCTTCAAATGCCAAAAGCAGAGTGTGAAATAATCAGAGCAGAAAAAAATAGGGGCCTTATTATTGATTTTTGTTATAGTAATATACCTTGAAATTTTAAAGAAATTAATAGTTTTAGGAGAAAAAAGAAATCTCTACTTCTAATTACTTTTAAATTAATCCCTTGAATATATTTAAGAGACTCTGGGTAGTTGACATATTGTTTTGTCTGTTAAGGATATTGTGCATTGTATCATGTAGTTTCCTGTTTACTCTGACCCTTGGGGAAAATTTTCTGTCTGATCATAGAAACAAGAATATTTATAGCTTAGCAATAGATTTATTTTTATCTCACAAATATTGTAGCTGATTTAACTGCCAATGAAATGCTGATTTTTGGTTTATTAGGTGCTTTTTAAAAAGAAATTGTCTAGGAAAGTGCATTAGTTTCATAGTGTTAGTTTATATTAGAAAATAATGAGTTAATTACATTAGATGTTCCTGTAATGGCCAAGAATGACTGTGGACAATGCCTCCATTTGACGTTTCTTAGCATTGACTCAGGATATACAGTATTAACTAACATTATATGAACTTATAATATTTTATTTATCGCTATCACCAACTTTAGGAATGTATGTTACAATGACAATAAATAGAGGTGAGTGGGCATTTTAATTACGATAACAAACAATTCTAAAAATATATAATTGCTTTAACATCATGATTGAAGTTTATTTTTCACTCAAGCCAAGTCCAAAATGGATGTTGAAAGACCTTTCCTCCAACCCATACTCCTTCTAACTTGCAGCTCCACCATCCTCGATACACAGCTTCCAAGACCACCCCAAGTCTCTGCATCAAGCCTGCAGAAGAGGAAAGAACGCGGATGATGGGACCTGGGGAGGTGTTACGAGCCAGGCTACTCAAATTTCATTGGCCAAAAGTCAGCCAGAGGGCCGTACCTAACTGCAAAGGGAGTTGGGAAATGAAGTCTAGCTCTGTGCCCAGGAAGGAGGAAACAGGGTCGATGAAGACCTAGCCAGCCTCTGCCACACTGAACGAGATAATGAAGTGAAAGGTACACGTAGTTTTATAACCTGAAGAAGGATGGAAAATTCAGTTAACTCTAATCATTTAGTGAAAAGATAGGCTACACCCCAAGGGGGACTGTAGAATTCTATCCACCCAAATCATGTGTTAAAAGGTGAAAGAGGCTATGATAAAAATAAGATTAGCGTGAAATTTGAAAAATACTCTGGGGATGCCATGACACACTCCTCTTCTAGTGACACCATAGGCAGACCAATCCAGCCATGAAAAGCAGCTCAGGGTGTTAACCCATTGCTCAGATAGAATCATCCCAGGTGAGGCTGATGAGGCCCAGTTGGGGAGCTCAAAAGAGGCTGAGGGGGGCTGGGAAGGAGTGGGGAGGAAACCAGGAGGATCTAGGGAGCTTAAAAATGAGTTGTGGCCCCAGAGGCAGGGCCTGGCCTTAGGAGCCTTCTTCCTCATAGTAGGGTGTTGAGGCATAAGGGGAGATCCAGGGGGACTGACAGGCAGAGTTATGGCCATTTGATAAATTCTGTCCAGAGCAGGCAAGAGAGAGCAGGAGTAGAGGTCTAGAAAATGTGTCTGTCCAGGATTCAACTCGGTCACCAGGGCTCAGTGTGGACACAGAAACTTGGGGAGCAGAAAGGACAAGGGAGGGTCCTGTGGAAAGTGGCTATTTCCATAATGGAACTGTCTGGCCAGTTGGCATTGACATATAGAGCAGAACAGAGACTAAGTATAACCAGCATCCCTATAGCCAAGGGGCAGGAGAAGGGACAGGAGAGGCCTCTGGGAGCATGGATGTTTTTTTAAAACAGATGGAATAGACAGTTGGTACCCTGACACCTTAA
>NW_011899073.1:2917-4739 GCF_000151845.1 Pteropus vampyrus | reverse complement strand
AAAAATTATTCTTACAATCATACTAATTGTGAAATATTGAACTCTTATGATTGGGTGAAAAGCAAGAATAGGCACTTTTACCGCTTTGTACAACAGTGTAGTTAAAGATTCTAGCCAGCATATTAAGATAAGAAAAAGAGTTTTAAATTTCATAAATATTGGAACATAAAGAGTGAAACTATCAAGATTAATAGAGAACATGATGATGTAGATAAGATGGAGAATTTAGCAAGGTTTCAGGATGCAAGATCAATACATAAAGTCAGTTGTATTTCTATATAATAGCAACAAATAATTGGAAAATTAAATATAAAAATATACCATTTATAATAGAATTTTTAAAAAATACCTAGGAATTACTCTAACAAAAACTAAAATTATTGTTGATAGAAGGTTCTAAATAATAGAGAAATAGATCAAGTTGATTTTATATCTTGTTAAAATGTGCATTATCCCCTAATTGATATTTAAATTCAACACAGTTCTAATCAAAATTCCATCAGGCTTTTTTGAGGAAATTAGCAAGCTGATTCTACCGTTTATATGGAAATGCAAAACCGTAGACTAGGAAAGAAACTCTTAAAGTAGTAAAGCAAGAGTAGAGGAATTACACTACCTTATTTCAAAGGTTTTAGATATTAATTATTCTGTATATTAATCTGGGCTGTTCCATAAACCAGCGATCCCAACCTTTTTGGCACCAGGGACCGGTGCTCCTATGAGAATCTAATGCCTGATGATCTGAGGTGGAGCCGAGGTGGTGATGCTAGTGCTGGGGAGTGGCTGCAAATAGAGATGAAGCTTCGCTCACTTGCCTGCCACTCACTTCCTGCTCTGCAGCCCACTTCCTAACAGGCCATGGACTGGTATCCATCCGCAGCCTAGGTTTTGGGGACCCCTGCCATAAGTTATAAGAGTAGATGAATAGATCGATGAACCAGAGTAGAGGGTCCAGAATGTATCCACACATGTAGGGTGAATTATTTTTCTACAAAAGCACAAGTCATTTCAGTGGGGGAAGTAAAGACTTTTCAAGAAATGGTGCTGGGATAATTGTCACTTCATATTGCAAAGTTAATTGGAGATAAATCATAGTGAAAAATCTAAAAATATACTGGAATAAAACATAAGAGTGTTCACAATCAAGGATAGTCAAATGCTTTTAAAAAATAAAAGCTACTAACTAAAAAATAAAATTATTTGGACCTCATTAAAATTTAAAAATATGTACATCAAAAGACACCATAAGACATATTATTGAATTGTACACTTGAAATCTGTATAATTTTATTAACCAATGTTACTCCAATAAATTTAATAAGTAAAAAAGAAAAAAAAAAAATAAGTAGGGAAGCCCAGGCTTGGAAAATACATTCTCAGCACATATACCTGGGAAAAAATCTCATACTTAGAGTATCTAAGGGATTCCTGCAAATCAACAATAAAAATATGAACAACCCAAAATTTTTAAAAGGGCAAATATTTACACAGTACTTTGCAAATATATATACACACACACACACCACACACACACACACGTACAACATATATACATACATCAGTGACCAATAAGCATGAGAAAATTCTTCGTCTTTATTCATCAGTGAAATTCAAATTAAAAGATTATATGAGATACCACTACACAGTCAGTAGAATTATGCAGTTAAAAGACTAGCAGCACTCTGTGAGGATAAAAACAGTTGCAGCATTGATGATGCATTGTCACAGGGGGTGGGGGGGTAAAAATGCTGTGACCCCTTTGGTAATTTCCTACAAAGTTAAACATTTAGCTATTCTGTATCCCAGTAATTTTACTCCTGCA
>NW_011899073.1:0-2022 GCF_000151845.1 Pteropus vampyrus | reverse complement strand
CAGGCTTGGAAAATACATTCTCAGCACATATACCTGGGAAAAAATCTCATACTTAGAGTATCTAAGGGATTCCTGCAAATCAACAATAAAAATATCAACAACCCAAAATTTTTAAAAGGGCAAATATTTACACAGTACTTTGCAAATATATATATATATACACACACACACACCACACGTACAACATATATACATACATCAGTGACCAATAAGCATGAGAAAATTCTTCGTCTTTATTAATCAGTGAAATTCAAATTAAAAGATTATATGGGATACCACTACACAGTCAGTAGAATTATGCAGTTAAAAGACTAGCAGCACTCTGTGAGGATAAAAACAGTTGCAGCATTGATGATGCATTGTCACGGGGGGTGGGGGGGTAAAAATGCTGTGACCCCTTTGGTAATTTCCTACAAAGTTAAACATTTAGCTATTCTGTATCCCAGTAATTTTACTCCTGCATATTTATGCAGAAAAAAAATCACCATCAACGAAGGAGCCTCATTCACAGTGGCCAAATCTGAGAACAACCTATCAAAGGAGAATGGAGAACATATTGTAGTATATTAGTACCACGGAATGCTATTCAGCAATGAAAAGAAATGACTGAAATATGCAAAAACATAGGTGAATCTCAAAAATTAATAATTTGTAAAAAAAAAAAGTAAGATACAAAAGAATGAATATTTTATGATTTCATTTATATTAAGTTCTAGAACAGTTACAATTAACTTAGCAGTAGCATTGCTTCAGAAGCACACAGGAACTTTTTGAGTTATAATAATATTCTGGATCTTCTTCTGGGTTTAGATGATGTAAAGTCATTGAACTGAATATGCAAGATCTGTGTTTATAAATTATACCTTTTGAAGTATCATAAAATAAAAATGTATTAAAAATACATACAACTATGTTCTACAGGATCATTGTGAATATATTTAATGTCACTGACTTGTACACTATAGATGATAAAAATGACAAATGTTGTGTTATGTGTATTTTACTATAATAAAAAAATATATTTTATATAGTAAATAGTCATGAATTCACCCAATACTGATACCAGTGGTCAAAACGGAAAATAATTTTGGAGGGTGAGAGCACAGGAAACTTCACCATTAACCTGTAAGCTCCACCTTTTACCTATAAACATCCACTATTCCCATTCATAGATTTTTCTTTAAGAAAAATGCAAAAATAATCACGATATGATGAGGAACCCTTGATTTCCCCACCTTTCTAACTCATCTATCTAGTAATAGTAAAATATTCCAACAGGAAAGAAGTCTAAATCTGAGCCAAACATATTTCTGAATCTTTGTCCTGCCCATTCCCATCACCCTACTCACTTTGACCTCTTCGGAATGTCTACAGAGGAATCTGTAATTGACTCAGTGTACAGTCACCTGCACGTTGGAAAAATGTTTTCCTAACAGTTTGGCCAAGGAGTCTGCTGGAGAAGGGAAGGGCTTTTAGTAACCTTTAATGAGCTTCCAGACAGAACTCAAGTCCTCTCATTGGTGGCTCTGGTTGTTCTGACCGAGAGGCCCTGGAACAGTCACTTCTTCCATTGGCTTATACTCCAAAGACAGACCCTTGCCTCCTATGCCTTTTTTCTTTCTCCTCTCTTCCATTTTCTCCTCTTCTCCCTCCTCCTCACTCCTCCTTTCTCTTTCTCTTGGTCCTCCTCCTCCCTTGTTTCGAGGCCATTTCTCCTCTAGAAGTGACTCCGATTCCAGAGGGAGTAGCTGAGAGGCTACGAGGCTGAGAAACCCTCCTGACAGCCCGGGAGGCCAAGGCGAGAGGGATGGAGTGTGAGACCCTCACAAGGGTGAGGAGATGCTTGCTTTCAGGTGGGAACCCGAGAAGTGAGGGTGAATTGGAACCCGCAGGCCTGCCTGAGAGGCGCAGTCCAGCTTCAGAGCGTGTCAGCCTCTGAAATTGGACCGAGACGACCCCGGATTGCGTGTGCCTTCGGGGCCCAGCAAAAGCACGTGGAAAGCCCTCGTTGGGGGAAGAGAA
>NW_011899072.1:3859-5616 GCF_000151845.1 Pteropus vampyrus | reverse complement strand
ATTATTATTTATTATTCTACAATTTAATTTTTTTTTTTTTTTTTTTTTAGGCAAGGCAACTCTTGGTTGACCTCACAGATTGCAAAAATCTTGTCAGCTTATGCTCTCTTATATTTTTTATTTTTTTACACCTACAGCACCTGGTCTTCCTGAGTGGTCTCCCATCCAAGTACTAACCAGGCCCAACCCTGTTTAGCTTCTGAGATCAGATGGGATCTGGCTCGTTCAGGGTGGCATGGCTGCAGACTATTATTCTACAATTTAAGACTGGGTTTTTGTGTGCCTATAATTCTGAAGATCTGTGTGGCTGCACGTATTTCTGGAGAATTGGGTCCACGATATTCATCCGAGTATCAAAGGGGCCCCAGATCTTCTAAGAGTTAAAGTCTGTGCAAGGAGATCTCCTTTCTGTTTGGGGAGCTCTCCTAACTTGGGCTCTCCTCCCAGCTTTGAATATATGTGGGATACACTGCCCCAAGCCCCTCACCCTCCTTTTCAGTGATAATAATACAAACAACGATAATAATAGCAGCTAATGTTTATGGAGTAGCTATGATGTGGCAGGTCTCAACTTATTTAAGTCACTAATTTTTCTCTGAGCCCCAGTTTTTCATCTTGTAGGGCTGTTGTAAAAATAAAAGGAGAGAATGTGGGCAGAGAAACGGATGATCAACCGGTATATAGGATATAATCAATACATCCTCTTTATTTTCCTACTTTTCGCATATCTTCTTGAAGTATGCTAGGCTTCTTCTGAATCAATTCAGAAGGTCTTCATTTAACACTTTAACTATGGTAAGCACTTGTCTAGGTCATATGGAAAACATGGGGTGATGATGACATCTTACCAAGCCCTGTCCCATATACTGCCTAATGTCATAAGGTACGAGAAATGTATTAATTAATGTGCTTGATTAATGTGCTTGAAGTTGATCAATTAATTAATTAATTAATTCAGGGCCTACCTTTGTCCAGCACTGTGCTGGGGATTCGACCTCTGCCCTCAAGGATTCGTAGTAGCTAGGGATTCTGCAGAGAAATGCATAATTGATAGTATCTGTGATTGGAGGTATTACAGTGGGGTGTTAGAGAAGGTTTCCTGGAGAAGGTGCCACCTGAATGAGTTGAGCTGGGAAAGGTGAGGGAGGGCATCTCAGCAGAGGTCCAAATTCTGAAACTTGGGTGGTCTTTGCTAATATAAATTTAGAAGTAAAATAGAGTCTGAATACAACTCCAACTCTTTGCAGTGGCCTATATGGCCCTGTAGGGTCTGGCCTCTGATCACCTCCAAGGACACATTCTCCACCATGCTCTTGCTCGCTCACCATGTTTTTCCAGTTTCTTGGATGCTGAGCCTGTTCTTGATAAAAGGGCGTTGACTCTGCTGGTCCTTCCTAGACTGCCTGCCACCAGATCTTCCCAAAGCCACCTCCTTCTCACACGTCATCTCAGCTCAATAGTCACCTCCTCAGAGAGGCATACCTGACCCCCCAGTCACAGACACCACTCCCCAATTACTCTGTTTGTATCCTCACAGCCCTCCATCTGAAATCTTCCTGTCTTCCGTAGCAGCCCAGAGCTCCTATCAGCCTGGGTTTCTGACTAAATACTTTGTGGTCAGAGCACTCCACCAATCCTCAATAGACAGAGAGCATGAGAAGAATAAGCTTTTGCAATTTAAGACATGACATTCTTGGGATTGCGTGTTATAACAACGTGACGTCGCCCATTCTGACAGTTGCATTTCTGTGTCCTCC
>NW_011899072.1:0-1034 GCF_000151845.1 Pteropus vampyrus | reverse complement strand
TGCAAAGTAGATCAAAGAGTTCCCATACACCCATCATCCGCTTTTCCCCTGATATCTTACATTGCCATGGTACATTTGTCAAAACTAAGACATTAGCATTTGGTACACTGCTATTAACTAAACTCTGGATTTTATTCGATTCCACCAGTTTTCCACTGCTGTCCCTTTTCTATACACACTGCACTTAATTATAGTGATTTTAAAATGTATTTGCAAATTTTTTGATACTCCTCCCGTAGAAAGTGGGCTCTGTGTCCCCTTGCCTTAAAACTGGTCAGCCTTTGGTGACTGTTTTGGCCAATAGAATACAGAGGAAGTGACGATATGTGACCTCCAAGTCTAGACCACAAGGATTGATTCATCTTAAATTCTCTAGTCTTCATGTCAGCAGTCCGACTGCCCTGAGCTCACCATACTGAGGAGAAGCTCAACTAGCCCACTCAGATAGACCACGTGGAGAGCCCTTGAGACTATATGGAGAGAGATGCTCAGCCATGCTCCAGCCTCTTAACCCACAGCTACTCCAGCACCACACTGTTCCAGCCTTAACCACTGTCAGGCTGCAGCTGAGTGAGAGACCCTGAGCCAGAGCTTCCCAGGCAAGTATTTCCTGAATTCCTAACTCACAGACTCTGAGAGAGGTATTACAATGATGGTCGTTGTTTTAAGCTAGTATGTATTGGGGAGTTTTGTTACATGGCAGTGAATGTATAGGGAAAGATGGCATCATCAACAGGTTGTAGATGAGGTACGAGGTTCATTCACATGTAATAACCATCAGACATTCTACTGTTTCATTTTTCACATATTCATTGGGCACCTAATATGTATTAGATATACTATTAGGTACTAGTGGTAGTGAGTGACTAAGATAGTTTCTGATATAGAAAGGTTCAGAATAAGAAAAGCAGACAATTAAGCAGAAGGCCATTTGTGATGTGTTGTTTAAAGCACCATGTCATGAGAAGAGAAAAAAGAAACAGATTTCCTGGGAGACGCCCTGCATACCCTATGTTTGAGCCAAGACTTGAAGG
>NW_011899071.1:600-2673 GCF_000151845.1 Pteropus vampyrus | reverse complement strand
AGGTCCAGTAGGAGTTGCCCGGCTCCATTCAAGTTCTTAAAAGAGCAAATCTGATTGGCTGGGCTGGACCAGGTGGCCACCTCTGACCCAGTCAACTATGTCTAGAATATGCCATCACGTGGTACAACATGTCCCCCTAACCACCCTTTCTGCAGGGCTGTAAATGAACCACTTGCCTGGAGGGGAGCTCATGGCAGGGCTGGGGTGGGTAAGACTTGTCCCCATGCCTGAGCCCTCTGCAGTCCCCAGAGGCCCCCTCCGGGCCCTGACAGCTGCCAGGGTCCTCACCGGTTTTCCTGTGTTTGGAGTTTCCGAGGTGCACACCTACGGGCCCCAAAAGGTTGCTGCTTCAGCGCAGAGTGCACGGAAAGCTGGATCTCAGGGGAGCGGGGGCCAAGCAGTCTGGAGCCGGGGAGTGGGGTGCTCTAGAAAGCAGATGGAGCACCATGGGGGAGCCGAAACTGGGGTTAGGGGCCAGAGAGGTCAGCCAGGTAGGACGCCAGTGCTGGAAGAGCTTCGGAAGCCACACAGGCCCCAGGCCATAGCCACTGTAGGGCGACCCTGCCGTTTGGCCCTACAGTGGCTATGGCCTGGGGCAGTCACAGCAGGACCCAGAGCTGGGAAGGCACAGAACCTTGTGGTGGACGCAGCAGCCTTGAGCCGGCAGAGTTTGGAGCCACAGCCCCAGAGTCTTGGGGCACAGGGCATCGGCAACAACCCCAGGCCCGGAGCTGCGAGAACCCAGGGACCTGGAGCCAACAGCACCAGACCTTGTCGCTGAGTTCAAGGATCCCTAGCAGGATGCGTGGGAAACTCCCCCAAAGCTGGCTGAGGGTCTCAGGTCCCCATGGAAACCCAGCGGACAGAGGGGGCTGCCTCATACCCCACCCTCAGATAGCCACCTCCCAGCAGGCATGGCTGGGGCAGGGCCAGCAGGATTGCTGACCCCAGGGACATCTCCTACTTCAGCTGGACCTACCTCCAGGTTAGAGTCAGGACAGGCGCCTCTGGCCCTTTGAGGAAGCAGATTCCGAGAGGGAAATCAGAGCTCAGCGAATCTGTGAACTGGCTGAAGCGTGGCCGGCCCGAGAGACCTCAGAATGACCTTCTCAGAGCCCCCAGGTTCACACTGCACAAAGAGGGGACCAAGGGACACTGCCATTGCTCCTTCTAGGCCTGGAAGCCGCAAGACACCTCGAGAGCCAGCCTCATCCCCGAGAGTCCCCTCCCCACTGTGCTGCACATATGCAGGCCCCACAGCGAGCCCCCCAAGGCTCATCAGGGCCACCGATGGATCCCCAGTACCTAGGCTTAGCACATGGTGGGCCCTCAGGGGACCCAGGATGTGTGTTTGCTGAGTGAATCCAGAGAGCCCAGATTACCTGCAGCCCACCCCATTTCCTCTGCAAGGGTCCTCAAGGGCAAGGACTAGGCCCTGGTCGCTTGCAGCTCCCCAGGGTCGGGTCCACGCAAGGGATAGGCACCCGACTCCGACTGAGAGGTCCCCGGGAAGGGGGCCGGGAGCCTTTGGGAGAGGGACTTGGGCCCCCTGGGAAGCTGGATCTTCCATGCTTGGATCCCATAGACTCAGCACGCCTGTCACCAGCCTGCAGGTGGAGTGGGGTCTACGTGGCTCAGGAACTTGGTGATCTCCCCGCGGCTCTGTTCCTGTAGTACAAAGTTTTGTTAAAATGCTGTTCGAGTACCTTGTGATCCATTTATGTCAAGTACAAGACCAGGCAAAGCTAATGGCTGCAGTTAGAAGTCAGGATGGCAGTCCCCTCACGGGGAGTGGCCGGCAGCCCCCAAGAGGGGTCTTTTGCAGGGAGGCGAGTCATACCTGCTTCATCTGGGTGCTGGTTGTTGTGAAAATATATTTCATGAGCTGTGCACTCATGATAGCTGCACTTTTCTGCACATATTTATACTTCTATAAAGTTTAAGCAATGCTAACCAATACAGAAATGACAATAAAGCAAAGGTAGCCACCAGGCCCTCTCCCTTTACAGAGCCCTGCCCCCCACTCTGGAGAGCATTTCTACATGGGGGGTGGGGCTCTGACGGGGGTTGGGC
>NW_011899071.1:0-550 GCF_000151845.1 Pteropus vampyrus | reverse complement strand
CTGCAGTTAGAAGTCAGGATGGCAGTCCCCTCACGGGGAGTGGCCGGCAGCCCCCAAGAGGGGTCTTTTGCAGGGAGGCGAGTCATACCTGCTTCTCCATCTGGGTGCTGGTTGTTGTGAAAATACATTTCATGAGCTGTGCACTCATGATAGCTGCACTTTTCTGTACATATTTATACTTCTATAAAGTTTAAGCAATGCTAACCAATACAGAAATGACAATAAAGCGAAGGTAGCCACCAGGCCCTCTCCCTTTACAGAGCCCTGCCCCCCACTCTGGAGAGCATTTCTACATGGGGGGTGGGGCTCTGACGGGGGTTGGGCGGTGAAGGGCGCAGGGAGCTGTCGTGACCCGCATTTCCACTTAGACGGTACCATTTGGACCAGAAGAAATAGCAAAGTCGTCTAAAATGCCATTTTCCCCCCTTTCCAGAAGACTGAGAAAATGTCTCCTACCCCATCAAAAACGGAGGTGTTCGTCTCCATGTGAGGCGGCTGGGAGGCCGAGGGGGTTTGGAGGCGGAGGGACGGCCTTCCGGCGCGCGCGCGA
>NW_011899070.1:4243-4718 GCF_000151845.1 Pteropus vampyrus | reverse complement strand
AGATCAACAAAAGTGACAAACCTCTAGCTAGACTAAGAAAAAAAGACTGACTCAACTAAATAAAATTAGAAATGAAAGAGGAGAGATTATGATTAGTTCTACAGAAATACATAGACTCATAAGAAACTACTTACTGTGAACAATGAAATGCCAACAAATTACCCGGGAGAAATGGATATATTTCTAGGATCATAAAACCTACCAAGACTGAATCGGGAAGAAATAAACAATCTGAACAGACCAATAATGAGTAAAAAGATTGAATCAATAATTAAAAAAATTCCCCACACAGAAAACTCCAGGACCAGATGGCTTCATGGGAGAGTTCCACCGAACATTTAAAGAATTAACACCAACCCTGATCAGACTCTTCCAAAATGTTGAGGAGAAGGGGATACTCCAAAACTACTTCTATGAAGCCAGCATTACCTTGATAAAACCCAATAAGGATACAAGAAAACTATAAACCAATATC
>NW_011899070.1:0-2483 GCF_000151845.1 Pteropus vampyrus | reverse complement strand
TCTCTGGCTTTGTTCTGCTCCCATGGCTGCTTCTCGTTCTTTCCAGATGATGAGGCAGTTGTGGAAGTGATCATTCCTGGTAGTGAGAGCAGCGAAGCCATTCTCCGTAAAAGGACTGCTGGTATTCTCGACATGGGAGGCGTGTCGACCCAGATAGCGTACGAAGTCCCCAAAACTGTAAGCTTTGCCTCCTCACAGCAGGTTATTATCTGTACAAATTTCCTTCTGTTTGATTTGGTTTCATTTAACATGTTTCCATTCATTTTTGTTTTGTTTTCTGAGTCTGAACACGTCTTTACTGTGCTTGCTGAAGTACCACCTTCTCAACCAAGGAGACAGGAGAAGGCGGAAACCAAGGCAGTCCTCCCCCTAAGCAGTTTGTGTTTGTTCATTGAAGTCAGCTGGTTTGTGTTCTGAACTTACGTAGAGGGTTTTTGCGGCATATATGTCAGTCACATGCTTGAGTTTTTGTTTCTATTGTTTCTTCAGTCACTTCTTTTTCTCAACAGGTATAGTAAAATTTAATAGAATAGCATTAGATTTCTTAAGTTATAATTGGGGAAAAGTACATTTTTTAATGGCTCGGACAGCTTTCACTTTTCTGGAAAAGACCAAGGTTTATGTCCACTGCTTCCATGTTTCTGAACTTAGGTTTACCTGTCTTCTTCAAACCTTCAGTGCTCTGATTCACTGTCTGTAGTTTCCCAGTAGGCCGGTGGCCCTGTGCGGAGAGCACCAGAAGGGTTTTTAGATGTATTCCTAAATTGCTCATGTCTTTATTACTCTGTTTCCATTCCACTGTAAATTAATACCAAAGCCTGGTTTCCTATACTTTCCCCTAGTATGGCACAGTGGTTCAAAAAGACTGGCACTGGACAAGCCTAGGCCTCATCATCATTCTGTCCCTGCTAGTCATGTGACCTTATGCAAGTCACTGAACTTCTTTGAACTGGTTTCTTCATCTGTAAATATGATGTAAGCGCCTCTACCATAGGGTTATTCTAAGGTTTAAATGAGACAGTGCATATAACGTATCTAACGCATTACCAGATACCTACTGTTCACTCAATGTTATTGGTACATTTATTAAGCTCCTTAGAAAAATGCTTTGTAAATTCAGGTATTACTATCTGTGTTTCTTACTTCGCATCTAGACATGCCTCCAGAAACTATTACACTCTTTGTAAAAAGTCACATTTTACCCTTCAAGAGAAATTTTTGAAAATACATAAAGCAAGTTTGGAAAAAATTCTGAAAAATTAGGATTAAAAATTTTCATGGATGCATTATCTAAAAATTCATTGTTAGCATCGTGTATTTTTCTTTTCATTTTTTTCCTATTTATAGTTTTTAAAAATATGGTTGTTGTAATCTTACTGTTTATGCAATTTTGTGTCTCTTATTTAACAGCGCATAACCATGTTCCACCATAAACTGTTGATTACCATAATTTACTAAACCCTTTTAGGAGTTGCGTATTTAGATGACATCCAGCTTTTTCTGTCCCAGAATTGGAAGGACATCTTTGTGTATAAAGACTTTTCAATGTTCAAGATTATTTCCATAGCATAGGATTCCATAAATAGATTTACTAGATCAGAGAATATGAACTACACCGCTAATTTCCTTTTTCATAAAGTTGTAACAGTATCACAAATGTGCAGCACGACTGAAATTTCTTAAGTCAGAATTGTCATATTGAATTAGAAGGAACCCTCAGAAGAAAATGCAGAAGCAAAAATTTTTGCTCCATTTAGATGAGAACCTTTTTAGATTTTTTTAGAGCCTTCTTTCTAAAGAAAGTGATTGCTTGTATATGTATTGCTTAAAATATTAAAGTTTGTTATCCCTACGTGTTCAGGAAGAAGTAGCTAAAAACTTGCTAGCCGAATTTAACCTGGGATGTGACGTTCACCAGACTGAGCATGTGTACCGAGTCTATGTGGCCACGTTTCTTGGGTTTGGTGGCAATGCTGCTCGACAGAGATATGAAGACAAGATATTTGCCAACACAGTTCAAAAGAACAGGTAAAGAACCTTCCTCTGCTCAGCAGTCCCTTTCAAACCCAGAAAACATATCCAGGCAAAGCAGGGAGACCTTAAAGGACAGGAGCATGTCAGCACTGTCAGCTCTTTATTCCCCTGCCGGCCGAGCTGGGAGAAGCAAAAGGACACCTGGGTTCTGCCTTTGGCCCTACATTCCACCAGGCTCCAAAGAAGGCGTGCGCTCTCAGACCCACACCTCCCTTGATGGCTTAGAAATTTCACTATCAGGATATTACAGTAGCTAGCAGCCCTGGGTGATACATTCCAGATTACAGAGTTCTTGGGAAACTCAGATGTGGGCCACTGCAGATGTCCTGGAGCCTGTAGTAAGTGATGATACAATTGTCATTATTGATAAAATTAAATTATGTGATGTTCTGGAAAACCAGCTTGTGCAGTTACTCAAGAGAAAGGAATGATCTAGAAGTCAAAATTAG
>NW_011899069.1:4073-6522 GCF_000151845.1 Pteropus vampyrus | reverse complement strand
GACCACACAGCTTGCTGTCACGGTGTGAGGGCCACCGCAGACAACTCGTGAGTGAATGAGCATGTTCTGTGCCAGGAACCTTGAGTTACGGATGCTGAAACGTGAGTTCTATATACTTTGCACACGTCACGAAATATTATTCTCCTTTTTTTTTTTTTTTATTTTCCCCACAGCCAGTTAAAAAACCATCCTTGGCTCCTACATGGTAGACGTTGGGCCGGCTTTGGCCAGCAAGTCGCGGTTCGTCGACTCCTGGTCTAAACAGTTGCTGCGGTTACTGTCGATGATTAAAAACTAGAAGATGATTAAAAACTGAATTAGCACATCTTTATGGTGTACGCTTTACCACGCGCTGTATTCCACAGAGAAGTGGATGTGGGGACCTCCGTGTCAGACACAGTAGCTACGCGTGTTCATTTTGAGAATTAATTCTTGACGATTCTAAATCTTTCAGAGTTCTCGTCGGGCGCAGGTCACACGTTTCCACCTCTGTGATGTCACACGTTCTTGTGTTGAAGCAGCAAGAGACTCTCAATAAAACAATGACGCCCCGTGATTTTAAATACAAAGAAGTCAGGTTTGAGCAACCTCACCTTCTGTAGTCCATCTGACCACCTGAAACTTCTATTTGTATTTAAAATTTTAAGCAGCATGCCAAACTGCAAATGATATTCTTCTTTTTGGGTAAACTCAAATCTAAATTCAAACACAGTATCTTTGCTGAATTTGAGCCATACCTTTTATTAAAAGAAAAAATTTTTTTCTTTAGACTGTTATTTGATTATTGGCTCATTATTAACCTGTCATGTTATTATTCATTACTGCGACAGACCGTTAGGTAGATAAGTTTTTCTTTAAAAAACTCGTTAATGGAAGTAAACCGTATTTGTTCATCCTCTTCTCCCTTGACTGGACTGTGAAATTCATTTTATATATGTTACCGGCATGCTTCCATACGCGCTGTTCAATAAAAGAAAAATTTCACTCTATTTCTTTTCTGGTGACAAATATTATTTATTGCTTTTCATAATTATTACTGCAACATCTTGTCTTATAGAGGAGCGGGTGTTAAAACATGATCTACTCTGAGTGTTAAATGCACTACATAAGGCACTACATTTACACATTTAATACCCGGTACCCAGCAAGTGTCAAACAAATGTTTATTATCGTCAATACTCCATCGACAAGCTACGCCCGAGAGCAAAGAGCAGTCTTTGCATTTTTAAGCGGTTAAAAATACATCGAAAAGTTATTTCGTGACACAGGAAAATTACATGAAATTCAAATTTCAGCCTCGGAAAATAGAATTTCATCCGTAGGTAGCCAGGCCCACTGGTCGGCGTGTCCTCTATGGCTGTTTTGTAGCTAGAGGGCAGAGTTGACCAGCTATGACAGAGAGACTGCCCTTAAACTACTTGCCATATGGCTCCATAAGAAGAAAGTTTGCGGACACCTGCCCTGATTTGCCCACCGCTCTCTTCCAAACCTTCAACTCCGGAAGCATAGCAGAGGGCTTCCAGGTTCAAAGCCCCCCCTTCCAGCCGCCCCACAGCACGCGGTGGACCCCCACCTCCGTACCAGAGACCGTGGATGCTGGGACCGAGGTCAGCGTCCGGTCCCCCTCGCCCTCTAGTGGACACCGCAAGCAACTGCCTCCTCTGACGACCTCCGGCCTTGGTCCCCAGGAAAGTGGCAAGTTCTCCTTGCCCCGCCTCCTTGCCGCGATTCTGCCCCCCGCCTCCGGCCAAGGCGTCCAGAGCTCCTCCCTCCTGCAGCCCATGCTCCCACGGCCCGCCACGCTTTGCACCCTCGAAGGGGTGTCAACGAATTAAGTCCCGCTCAGCCGGTGTGAAAGATGGCAAGGCCCCTGAACTGCGTCGCTACTTTAAATACCCGCGGCCCCTCAGTTTGCGCTTTTTCCCCGGGCACGCGCCGTGCGTTTGCATCGCGGACCTCTCCTCGTGCCCCCGAAGTGTTTCAACCTGCGGAGCGTCCTGGGGTTCTGGAGGGTTTCTTTTGTTGGGACAATGTGGCCCATGAGCGCGGAGCTGGGATGGAGTCTGGATTCTGGCGCTTGATCACTTCGTGCTGCCTCTCCTGGCCTCGCGTTTCTTGGGGATGGGGTGCGGGGGGGGGGGGTGTTTGTTTTGTTTTTGTTTGTTGTTGCATTTGGGGATGTGAGCAGACCACTAAGAATACAGCAGCCAGAAAGGAGGGCAGTTCTCCTGGGAGAAGGCACCCATGCCAGCTGTACCAGGGACTAACTGGAAGGGAGGTCACTCCCCTTCATGCCTTCATTCATTCGCTCGTCATTCATTCATTCGCTTCGCCCCAACCGAATATTTGTCGAACCCCAACATAATAAGCCGGCCTCGATTTCTTTCCAGATGTTAGAATAACACGCTTGGACCTTCCTCCCTGCAAAAAAGCAGCGATCGTTTATAAG
>NW_011899069.1:0-2474 GCF_000151845.1 Pteropus vampyrus | reverse complement strand
CAATTTTTGCCACATTCTCCGAACTCTCGTATCTGTAGCCAACCTATGGTTGCGAATGATGAAGCCAGTGTAGCTCTGACATGAATACCGGTGATATTTTCATTTACGTGAGTAAGTCACATGACAGTGAAGATGTGTTGGGATTTCACCTGTTCACGGACAATGGGATCGTCTTCTTGGATGACTCAGGTAATAGTTTTTGAGTACCAGAAAAAATATTTCCTCTTTTCTGTACTAGTCATGATCTAACAACTGTCAATACGACACATTTTAAAGTTCGATCTGCATTATTAGCTTTTCTTTATCACTTTTTTGAGCATCATCGCCTCGGCTCCTGTTAGATTCTCATGGGAGCGCCGGTCCCTGGTGCCACAAAAGTTGGGGACCCCTGCTGTAGGGCGCACGAAGCACAAAGTATTTACTATCTGATCCTCTACCAAAAAAAGTTTTTTGACGCTTGACCTAGATCATCGAAAACACAAAAAGTCAAGCCCTCCTTTGTGGCACTTGCCAATTTCTGTGATATAAAAATCCCTCCACCATGGCCCATTTCAGGCTGCCGGTATGATGTCATTGACACAAAGTTGAAAAGATATGCAATAAATTACTCACCATCATGTACTGTTTCCACCAGACACAAAAAAATGAACATAAAATTAAATCGAAAGGATACGTAATAGCAAAAAGTAAGATAATTAGGAAGTGATGTTTTGAATATTTAACACTTTTTTTGAAATTGAGGTGAGATTCACATAACATAAAATTAATGGTTTCAAAATGAAGAATCTGGTTGCATTTAGTACATTCACAGTATTTTGTGATCATCAGCTCTATCTTTCAAACATCGTTATCGCCCCAAAAGGAAATCCAGAACCCATTGTGTAATCGGTCCCCCTCCCGCTCCCCCAGCCCCCGTCACCACCGTCCACTTTCTGTCTCTATGAATGTGACTCCTCTAGGGACCTCCTACGGAGGGAATCATACGAATTGTCCTTTCGTGCCTGGATCATCCGACTAAACGTAACATCCTCCAGGTCAGAATCTCCTTCCTTTTTAGGGCTGAATTACATCCCACTGTCTGGGATGGACCACGTTGTTCGTCCATTCATCTGTCGATGGGCATTTGGGTCGGTTCCACCTTTTAGCTACTGTGAACAACGCTGCTGTGGACACGGGTGTCCGGACATCTGTTCCGGCGCCTGCTCTCAGTTCCCTTGGGTCTATGTACACTCGGAAGTGGGATTGCTGGGTCGTGCGGTAGTTCTGTTTAATTTTTTGAGGAACCGCCATGTTGGCCTTGCCTTTTGTTTTGTTTTGCTTTGCTTCTGGTTTTCTATTTTGAAATAATTTTAGGCTCATATGAAAGTTGTAAAAAATGGTACGGAGTTCCCCCGCACCCTTGGCGTGGCTCTCCCCAAAGAGAACGTCCTCTAGAACTACGCCTCAACCAGAATCCACGCATTTCCGTCACCACGAAGAAAATTCCTCATAGCCACAGCCTCCCTCCCCCCAATCCTGACCCCTGCTGATCTCTGCTCTGTTCTCCATCACTATAATTTTGTCATTAAAAGAATGTCATACACATGGAATCATGCGCTACGTCGCTCTTCGGCGGGATGCCTTTGGATTTTGCCCAAGTTGGTGCGTGTATCCACGGTTTGTTCCTTTCGATTACCGAGTGGTATTTCATTGCATGGAATTAATTTACCAATCCACCTATTGAAAGAAATTCGGGTTGTTTCCAGTTTGGGGTCTATTACAAATAAAGCTTTTGTGAACGTTCACGTCCAGATTTTCGTGTGAGCCCGAGAGTTCGTTTCTCTTGGGCGAACACCCAGGACTGAAATTGCCCAGTCACATGGTATAAGTGTGTGTTAAATTTTCTGAGAAACTGCCAAGCCGCTTTCTGGGGGGCTGCACCATCTTCGTACCCCCACCAGCAACGTGTGAGGGGCTCATTGTTGCTCAGCATCCTCGCCAGCACTCGGCATCATCGGCCTCTTTGATTTTAGCCACTTTAAACTTGCGTTTCTCCCATGGCTAACGAGGCTGAGCCATCTTCGTTTTATACAAATGGTGTCATAGAGAGTCTCCTGTCATTTCATGTTTCTAAAACATTTTTATGTGGTTGTCATCTGTGAGTTTTCCGCTCCTAAATATTTCTCCGTGGGACGATACGAAAACATGTTTTCCCATTCTTCCACTGATGGATATTTGGGTCGTTTCCAGATTTTGTCATCGAGAACATTAGTGTGTGTTTCTCCTCCTGTTTATGTAAGGGCGTGAGTTTCCTACGTGACGTGCCTAGGAATAGAATTCCTGGGTCGTAGGGTGGGCAAGATAGTGCCACACTGCTTCCCAAAGGGGTGGGGGCTTCCCAAGGGGTGGGGGCGGCCGTTCGTTCAGTTCATCCATTGCGCAGGTGAGAGAGAGCAAGTTCAAGGTGCATTTCGAGAGCGGAAGCGTGTACACAT
>NW_011899068.1:0-5300 GCF_000151845.1 Pteropus vampyrus | reverse complement strand
GTGATTTTATTTCTGAGCTCTCTATTCTGTTCCATTGATCTATGTGTCTGTGTTTATGCCAGTACTGTGCTGTTTTGATTACTAGAGCCTTGTAGTATAGTTTGATATCAGGTAGCATGATACTTCCAACTTTGTTCTTTCTTAAGATTGTTATGGCTATTTGTAGTCGTTTATGGTTCCGTATAAATTTTAGGATTATTTATTCTAGTTCTGTGAAAAATGCCATTGGTATTTTGATAGGGGTTGCACTGAATCTATAGATTGCTTTGGGTATTATGAACATTTTAATGATGTTAATTCTTCCTGTCCATGAGCACAGTATATGTTTCCATTTATTTGTATCTTCTTCAGTTGCTTATAATTTTCTTAGTATAAGTCTTTTACCTCCTTGGTTAAATTTATTCCTGGGTATTTTTGTTTTTTTGCAAAGCAATTGTAAATGGGATTGTTTTCTTAATTTCTCTTCCTGATAGTTCCTTATTGGTGTATAAGAATGGAAATGATTTCTGAATAATTTTGTATACTGCTACTTTACATCCCTTTCCATCTCTTTACTTCATTTATCAGTTCTAGCAGTTTTTGGGTGGAATCTTTAGGGTTCTCTATATGTAATATCATGTCATCTGCAAATTACGATAGTTTTACTTCTTCCTTTCCAATTTGGATGCCTTTTATTTCTTTTTCTTGTCTGATTACTATGGCTAGGACTTCCAATACTATGTTGAATAAAAATAGTGAAAGTGAACATCTTGTCTTGTTCTCGATCTTAAGGAAAATGCTTTTAGCTTTTCCCTGTTGAGTATGATATTAGCTGTGGGTTTTTCATATATGGCCTTTATTATGTTGAGGTATGTTTCTCTATTCCCACTTTGCTGAGAGTTTTTATCATAAATGGATGCTGGATTTTGTCAGATGTTTTTTCTGTATCTATTGATATAATCACATAATTTTTATCTTTCAATTCATTAACATGGTGTATCATATTCATTGATTTGCAGATAATGAACCAACTTTGCACCCCAGAAATAAATCCAACTTGATCATGGTGTATGATATTTTTAATGTGTTGCTGAATTCGGTTTGCTAATGTTTTTTGAGGATTTTTGTATCTATATTCATCAGGGATATTGGCCTCTAATTTTCTTTTTTTTTTTTTTGTAATGTCGTTGTCTGGTTTTGGAAGCAGGGTAATGGTAGCCTCGTAAAATAAGCTTAGGAGCCTTCTATCCTCTTTAGTTTTGGGGAAATTTGAGAAGGATAGGTTTTAATTATTCTTTAAATGTTTGGTAAAATTCACCTGGGAGCTTGTTGATTACTAATTCATTTTGTTAGCAGTAATTAGTTGGTTCAGAGTTTCTGTTTCTTCTTGACTCAGTCTTCGAAGATTGTATGGTTTTAGAAATGTACTCATTTCTTCCAGATTGTCCAATTTGTTGGCATAGAATTGCTTGTAGTATTTTCTTATAATCATTCGCATTTCTGTGGAGTCAGCTGTCACTTCTCCCCTTTCGTTTCTGATTTTATTTGGGTCCTCTCTCTTTTTTTCTTGATGAGTCTGGTTTAAGGTTTATCAATTTTCTTTATCTTTTCAAATAATCAGCTCTTGGTTTCAGTGATCTTTTGTACTTTTTTTTTTTTTTAAGACTATTTCATTTATTTCTGCTCTTTTATTATTTCCTTCCTTTTACTCATTTTGGGCTACTCATTGTTTGCTGTTCTTTTTATAGTTCCATTGGGTTTAAGGTTAGATTGTTTATTTGAGATTTTTCTTGTGTCTTAAGATAGGCCTGTATTGCTATGAATTTCCCTCTTAGGACTACTTTTGCTGTGTCCCATAGATTTTGGGTTGTTGTGTTTTCATTTTTATTTGTCTCAAAGTACCTTTTGATTTCTTCCTTGATCTCATTGTTAACCCATTCATGGTTTAGTAGCATGTTATTTAGCCTCCAAGTGTTTGTGTACCTTTCAGTGTTTTCTTTTTTTAATTGATTTCTAGTTTCAAACATTGTGGTCAGAGAAGACACTTGAATGAAATATTTTTCCATCCCTTTACTTTCAGTCTGTGAATGTCTTTCAATCTGAAGTGGGTTTCTTATAGACAGCATATGTATGGGTCTTATTTTCTTATCCATTCAACTACTCTATGCCTTTTGATTGGAGCACTAAATCCATTTACATTTAAAGTGATTATTGATAGGTACATAGTTATTGCCATTTTATTATTCATATTTATGTTCTTTTTTTTCTTTTCCTTCTTCTACTTAAAGATGTCCCTTCAACATTTCTTGTAATACTGACTTAGTGGTGATAAATTCCTTTAGCTTTTTCCTGTCTGGGAAGCTCTTTATCTCACCTTCCATTTTAATCGATAGCCTTGCTGGCTAGAGTAATCTTGGTTGTAGGTTCTTGCTTTTCATCACTTTGAATATTTTGTGCCAATCCCTTCTGGCCTGAAAAGTTTCTGTTGAGAAATCAGCTGACATTCTTACGGGAGTACTCTTGTAAGTAACTAGCTGCCTTTCTCTTGCTGCTTTCAGGATTGTCTCTTTGTCTTTAACCTTTACTATTTTAATTATGATGTGTCTTCGTATAGATCTGTTTGGTACCATCTTGTTTGGGACTATCTGTCCTTCATGGACTTGTATGTCTATTTCTTTCACCAGGTTAGATAAGTTTTCAGTCATTATTTCCTCAAATAGGTTCTCAATCCCTTGCTTTCTCTCTTCTCCTTCTGGTATTCCTACGAAGCAAATGTTGTTACACTTGATGATGTTGTCGTAAAGGTCCTTTAAACCAGGGGTCCCCAACCTCACCTCCCCTGCATGGCAGGAGGTAAGCAACAGGCAAGTGAGTGAAGTTTCATCTGCATTTACAGCCACTCCCCAGCACTAGTATTAAAATCTCAGCTCCACCTCAGATCATTAGGCATTAGATTCTCAAAGGAGCACAGGTCCCTGGTGCCAAAAAGGTTGGGAACCGCTACTGTAAACTATCCTCATTTTTTTTTTTTTAATTCTCTTTTCTTTTTGCTGTTCTGATTGGGTGTTTTCTGCTACCTTGTCTTCCAAATCACTGACTCAATCCTTTGCTTCATCCAATCTACTGCTGATTCCTTCTAGTGTGTTAGTCATTCCAGTTATTGTATTCTTCATTTTTGACTGGTTCTTTTTAATGCTTACTATCTCTTTGTTGAAGTTATCACTGAGATCATCTATTCATTGACATTTAAGGATGTTCATTGAGCATCCTTATAACCAGTGTTTTGAACTCTGTATCTGGTAGATTGCTTGTCTCCATTTCATTTAGTTCTTTTTCTGGAGTTTTCTCCTGTAGCATATTTGGAACATATTTGTTTTCTCATTTTGGCTGCCTCTTTGCATTCATTTCTATGTATTAGGTAGATCTAATACATCTCCCAGTGTTAGTCCACTGGCCTTATGTAGTAGGTGTCTTGTGTGGCCCAGTGGCACATCTCCCTGATCTTCCGGGTGCTCCAGGGATCCCTTGTGTGTGTTGCATGTGACCTCCTGTTGTAGTTGAGCCTTGACTGCTGTTGGCACGTCAGTGGGTGGGACTGACTCTCAGGCCGACTGGCTGTGAGGATTGGCCATGCGTATGAGCTGCTGTGTCGGGCTGACTCCATTGAGTGGGATTCGCCCCAGTGAGCTCATGTGTCTGTTGAGACCACCCTTTAGGTGTGCTGCTTGTGGGACTAATTAGGTGAAGCTCTGTTGATGTCTAATGCTGGCCTCCGGGTGAGTTGGTTCTGAAGCCACTTGCAAGGGGCTTTCATGTAGGCGAAGGTCAGCCACTGCCTGTGACCAGCTTGGGGCCAACTGGTAGGAACTACAAAGCTATCTGTGGTTGGTTGTTGTCTGTGCTAGACCTGGAGGCATGTGCAAGAGGCCATGTGGTGAACAAAGACTGGTTGCCACCAGTATAGAGCCCGGGGCAGCTCAGCAAAAGGCTCAGGGCACACCAAGGTCTTAGGCTGCATGCTGGTTACCTGTAAGGCTCAGCAGCTGAAAGATCTTCCGGCACTATGTGAGTTGGATGAGGCAGAATCCCAGGGAGTCACCAGGGTGAGGCAAGTGGTGTTCCCCAGGTTAGTGTGGATTCAGATTTGTTGTCAGTTCTGAGCCTGTGGTCACCAGCAAAAGTCTCAGATCACAGTGAGGCCAGCCACTGCCCTCCTTGGGCCCGCCAACTCCTGAGTTTTGTTCAAGAAATACTGCAGCTTGGGCCCAGGTGGTTTCCTGCCACCAAAAGTGTCTCCCATGGTGTGCAAGCCAAGGCCTGTTGACTGCTGAAGGAGCCCAGTGCTGACAGTGTGGGGTGGGGCTGGGTATGCAGCAAGCAAACCGCCACTGGCAATTTGCAAGTTGGGTGGGGTAGGGTCTTTAGAGAGTCACAGAGGTGGAGCAAGCAGATTTCACCAGGCCAATGCAGAATCAGATTTGGCCATGGGGTGGGGAGGGCTCAACACAGGGAAGATGGCACTCACCAGTAGGCTGCACAGGAGGAGGGCTCCATAAAGGAAACAATGGTGGCTATCCCTCTGCCAGAGCCCAGGGTGAGTACCTGAGATCAAGTGAGCCTGTAAGCAGGCCATTTAAGGGGTTGACTGCATTTCCAGCTGCCTTCTGCCTCACTCGATGGTTGGAATCCCCACTGATTTTCAATCAGATTTTGTGGGGGCTCTTCCTATCAACACTGGAATTCTCGGCCAGGGAGCTCCTGTTGTGGGGCTAGGGCCCTTCACTCTTCTGGGAGGACCTACGCAACCGAGATTTCTCTCCTAATGCTCAACCATCACATGTGGGTATGGGACAAACCCATTTCATGTCTCCGCCCTTCCTACCACTCTCAATGTGGCCTCTTCTTTATAGCCTTAGTTACAGGATTTCTGTTTAGCTGATCTTCAGATGGTTTTCCAGGATGATTGTTCCATACTTTAGTTGCAATTTTAATGTGGTCATGGGAGGAGGCATGCATAGCGTTTACCTACTCTACCATCTGGAACTCTTTTGTGATGTCTTCTTCATTGCCCAAGACACCATCTCTCCTACCTCTGAGAGCTCTGGCTGGCTCTCAATCTATACCTGTCAGAGCCTCATTGATTTGCCTTTTGCATATGGTAATGCCCACAGATTATTCCCAAAGATTCTGAGGCCCCTAAGCCAGGGTCTATATATGTTTTATCTCTGTTTCAATTTATTTCCACAACTCTTGGCCCTGCCATCCATGTATGTTTGTTAAAGTAAAGAAAGAAGGGAGGAAAGAAGGAAGGAAGGAAGGAA
>NW_011899067.1:2566-3922 GCF_000151845.1 Pteropus vampyrus | reverse complement strand
GGAGTGGGACCCAGCACTCCTCGTTGTAAATATCAGTTCCGGCGATGGTGTGGCCGGAGAGAGGCAGTGTCCCCACGGCAGATTCCATGCGGGGTCGCCCCGTCTGGGGGGTGCGGGGAGCCCCCGTGGGCAGCAGTGGGTGGCCCGGGATAAAGGGCAAGTGTGCGTCTCCGGCTGGAAATCACTTCCCTCCACTGCCTGCACTTTGAGTGGTCAGTAGGACTTTGGGGAACCTTCTTATGCTTCTCATCTTTCACCCAGATTTTATGGCTGATTTTAGTGACATTTCCACAGGTAAACATGCTGAGTGGTGGGGACACCACGAGCCTCACCCCCTCATTCGAATTCTTCAAAGACGGTCCCTTGCGGGGGGCGGGGTCCCGCAGGAAACCGTGGGCCACACAGAAGGGTTCCCTGGGCTGCAGGTGTCCCGGAGATTTCCCTTCGTGTGCCTTAGAGCCTCGGCGGCAGTTTGGATTGTAGCTGCCCCCCGTTTTCCCGTTCCTGGGCTCCAGTCGAGATAAAGCGTCACACTCTTTAAGAAAAGACTTGACCCAGCGCACGGGGCCTGGCACCTTTTTCATTTCTTTCGCGGTGTTAGAAGCTTCCTCGGATTTCGAAAGTGCCTTGAGAACGACGGCTGCAATCGATTCACGTCGTGCCCTGCGCTAACCTCTGGCTCTCGCCAGCACTGTGCAGAATCCACCTGCCGTGACCACGGCTGAGCTGCGCTTCCATCTCAGAGATCACAGCCCGAGCCGTCGGTTAAATAAACACACCGTTTTCAGCCCCGCGCAAGTGTCCGAATGGAGTTTGGAGAGCGGCCACGACCACATGCGTACGAACTTGGCCCTGGACGTGACTTCGTTTGCTTCTCGCGTGAGCTGCGTGCGTTAGGAAAGGCCCCTATTTCGATCCCATGTTAACCAAGGACAGACTACGACGCAGCATCGAAGCCACCCACTGTGGGTCTTGCACAAGGAAGAGATGCGTCCCGGTGGCCTCTGGCCTCCTGCTGCCAGAGAAAACGTGCACCCCACGATGTCTGGGGACAGGCCCGCGCCTCCGTGGGCGGCAGCGATTTGGGGTCTGGCATCCTCTCCACGGGGTTATGACAAAGCACCCACCGGGAAACAGCAGGCGGAGCCGGGGGCGGTCCCTGCACACCCCGAGCCGATCGCCAGCGTGGGCATTTGGGAAAGACAGCGCGGAGCTGCAGTTACCCCTTCACCCGAGCCCCGCCTGACTGTCCGTCACAGACACCCAGCCAGGAGGCTCGTCCCGCAGAGCTCACCTCGCTGGACGGTCTGCCTCTGTCCCCTCAGACACTGCGTCCCTGCTGTCTCTCAGCAAAAT
>NW_011899067.1:0-500 GCF_000151845.1 Pteropus vampyrus | reverse complement strand
GCTGAGGGACAATGTCACACTCTGAGGGCCCAGCTGAGCACGTATTTTGGGGGACCCCTCTCAACCTGCCACACGCACTAAACACGAAGCCCCGTCGCTCCGCCCAGTTTACACAGGTCGAGTCCCGCTGTGTCATCACATTCGAGTTTGTCGTCGGCAAATTCCAGAGCTGCCCCCGTGACCCGTTTCTTGGCGTGTCTCCCCCACCTTCTCCCAGGCACCCGCGGACTTTGTCACAACTAAACGCGCCAGCACTTCCCAAATTCGAATGCGTGAAGACATTATTACCAAGTTACCCGAGTCTTTCTAAAGCGTTCGCCCTCGCTCACGGGAACAGTCGTTGTCTTGGAATTCCGACGAACGTGTAACCGAGTGGCACAATCTGTTGGGGTCCCACTCAGCGTAACCCCAGGGCCCCTGCAGGCAGAGCTTCCTGCGTCATCGGACCACGGGGACCTGCATGAACTGGACAGACCGGACACTGCGGGGCAGGGACCCTG
>NW_011899066.1:2917-5356 GCF_000151845.1 Pteropus vampyrus | reverse complement strand
GACCCAGGGGCCGGTTGGCCCCTCTGCCCTGGGTGCCGTCCCAACAGCTTGGGCCTCTTTGTAGGTCATCAGCCATGACACCCGGCGGTTCCGCTTCGCCCTGCCGTCACCGCAGCACATCCTGGGCCTCCCTGTTGGTGAGTGGAGCCGGGCGCTAGGTCAGAGAGGTGGGGACTTTGTACTTCAACTAGGGAAAGCAGGGAAGGCTTCAAAGAGAAGGTGACAGTCTCCCTCTGCCCTCGAGGGTAAATATCAGAATGAGGGGACGCGCCCTGGGGTCCCGGCCGTGGCACCAGCGTGAGCAGAGGTGTGGTGGTGAGGGGCTGGGCTGTGGGAACCGAGCAGGGCGGGCGCAGGGCAGCCGGTCACCGAGGCCCGGCGGACCCGGTGGGGGCGGTCCCTGACCCAGGGCCACCCCTGTCCATCCTGCAGGCCAGCACATCTACCTCTCGGCGCGAATCGACGGAAACCTGGTCATTCGGCCCTACACGCCTGTCTCCAGTGATGACGACAAGGGCTTTGTGGACCTGGTCATCAAGGTGAGGTTTCGCTGCTGTGGCCGTGCAGGGCGGGGATGCCTACATCACAGCCAAGGCCTCCGGGGGACCCGCGTTCCCCACAGCCTGGGGTCTGAAGGCCCAGGGCTCCCTGTGCCCGATTTCTGAGTGAAATTGTAGTTGCCAGCAAAAGCCACATGTGGGGGTCTCGGCAGAGGGCAGGGCCTGGGCTCGGGCTCAGTGTCTTCACATGGGGCTGCTCGTCTGGAAGAGGAACCGGGAAGGTCGATCGGCAGGTGCGGGGCTCACTTTCCTGCTCTCGGAGCTGAGCACCTGATGGTGGCCGAGGCACCTGCTCCGCCACACTCGATGCACAGGCTCTGTGACCAGCAGGTCCTCTCCTGAGCATGATTCCCTGAGAAGCATCCGCAAACTCGCTAGGGGTGCGGTGTGAGGAGCTCACGGTGCGTCATCTTGGGAGCTGGGGTGACAAGCCTTCTGGAGCCTGTCACGGGCCAGGGAGAAGATGCAGCCGTTAGCGGCGACAGACCAGAGAGACACAGAATAACCAGCCAGGATCATAAAAACATTGTGCTCAGTGGAAAGAGAAGTGACAACTGCAGCAGGGGACATTTTTATGAAAACTAGAAACAAGCTTTACAGCAGCGACCCACATTCTCCGATTACACGTCCAACAGATCCAGACCAGTCCAGGCCTAATCCCCAGAGCACCTGCTCTAGAGACCCAGCACAGACCCAGCACCTGCCCCAGGACTCAGCAAGGGGCTCTGCCTCTGTCCCTCTAGAGGGACAGAGGTCTGTGAGGACAGGAAGGGAGTTGTCCTGGTTCTGGTCTGTGTCACTTCTTACCTTGGTGTCATTTGGACCCTAAGCTGGGTACACAGGCCTGGCCTCAGGAGCCTGTCATTGGCTGGAGAGCAGACAGTGAACCCATGGTCACACAGAGGTCAGTGCTTATTCCAGGGGGCGAGGACACAGGACTGAGTGCTTGGAACAGGCCGGAGTGGGGTGATGAGAGCCGCCCCCTGAGCAGGCAATAGCGAGGTGAGATCTTGCAGTGAGAAGAGGGAGGAGAAGGACCTTCCAGGTGCAAAGGACCTGAGGTCAGTAGGAGACCCGCGGGAGGGCGGCGGCTCGAGAGGAGAGAGGTGGGAGAGGCCGGCGGGGCCAGGCAGGGCCTTGGAGGCCCCCGGAAGCTTGGGGCTTTGTCCAGAAGCTGAGAGACGGTGGCGAGGGTCCGAGCAGCTTTTCTTGTCGAAATCACTCAGGCCAGATGTGGAGCACATGGGGGGATTCAAGGAGAGGATGAAAAACTCCCAGTGGCCCTCCTGGCTTAGAGACCTCGCTGGCCCTTGGCCTCGGATCAGGGTCAGAGGCCTGGCCTGGCGTACGCGGTGCTCGGACTGCCTCCTCCATCTCCCCGCACTCCCCGCCGCACACACACAAAGCCGAAATCCCAAAGGGCACAGGGCAGGAAGTTTGATGTTTTTATGACAGCACAAAATGGAAGGAACTGAATGTCCCCCAGGAGGGCGTGGCTGAGCCGACTTCCCGGAGCCTTCGCCTTCACTGTGCTGATGGCCGTCAGAATCTTGCTTCAGGGAGGGGACACAGAGTTCTCGGTGGAATGTTTATGCATCAAATCAAGGCCTAGATTGGTCGCCCTGTGTACACCAGGCTGAGGCTATTCGTTCCAAGGACACGTTAGGGGGAGGGCAGACTGCTGGGGGTACAGGACACAGGCAGGTAAGTTTCATGGGTAGATGGGGCACTGCGTGAGAAGGCCACACAGGGCTGCAGAAGAGCCCCTAAGAGGCACTTCCCACGGTGGCCCAAAGCTTACCCTGCAACCCTGCAAACTGGGGACCGAGGACTGTGGGTGTGTCTTGCAGGTTTACTTCAAAGACACCCATCCCAAGTT
>NW_011899066.1:0-1109 GCF_000151845.1 Pteropus vampyrus | reverse complement strand
GCTCCCCACACTCCCTGTCTGCCCTCGCCTGCTGTGTGCCCTTAGACAAGACATTTTCCCTCTGGGCTTTGCTCCCTCAGCTGGAATGAGCTGATAAAGCAAGGTCGTCGCAAGGCTCTTTCCTCGTTCAGCGTTTCAGGGTTGATGACGTGGATTTTGTAAAGCGACGCCCCGTCAGGGGAAGCTGAGACACCTCCTCCCTGCAGTGTGGGAGCCATGCCCAGGCCCCCTGTACCTCCCTCGCAGATACGGTTCAGGTCAGCTTGCCCCAGCGTCCCTCTGGCCCGGGCTCTGCACTGTCCATCTGTGAGGAAACCAAGCCCAGAGGGAGAGGGGCTTGCCCGAGGTCTTTGGACTCCTGCACAGCTGCAAAACCTTGCCCTGTGGCCAGCCAAGGTGGCCTTGACTAGTTCCAGGGGTAGGTGGAAAGAGCCAGAAATTCCAAGCTGCTGGTGGGGAGGGAGGGGGAGCAGCGGTTCGACTTGGCGGTGCTGGGTTAGTCCCTGTGGAGGCCGTCCGCCATCTCTCACCTACGCAGGGCATCTTCGAGCCTGCTGCCCGTTAGCCGGGGCGCTGGGACTGCCCCACCTTTGTAAGCTCTGGACACAGAGGGCCAGAGAGGGGAAGCGGTGGACCCAGGAAGCGGTGGAACCAGGACTCGAATCAGAGCATATTTTATGGAAAATAACTATATTTTAGAGGCCATTGTTTTGCTTTACATTTTTGCAAACCTTTCGTAACATCTGGCTTAAGAGAAGCGGCTGGATGCCACGTGTTTCTGCGTTCGGTCGGTGCGGTATCTCAAGTCATAAAGCCTCTGGAAGGCCCGCCGTGCATTTATGAGGGCGCGAGAGTGAGAAATGAAGAGTCTTAGTGTTATTTGAAAATCGTTTTGACCTCAGGGGCTCTCCGAAGGGTCTCCGACACCCCAGGTGGTCACAGGCGACACCCTGAGAACCACTGCTTTGCTGCAGCCAGGCTGTTGCCCCTCCCTCCTTCCCGTGTCCTGAGTCAGGAAAGCTCGGGGCTCTGCACCAGCCTTGGCCATAAGGAAACACGGCTTTTCAGAGGGACGTTACGGGACGGTTCATACCAGTGGGGCATGCCTT
>NW_011899065.1:5908-6692 GCF_000151845.1 Pteropus vampyrus | reverse complement strand
GCGGCAGAACGTGCGCACGTTGGCGCTCATCGTGTGCACCTTCACCTACCTGCTGGTGGGCGCCGCGGTCTTCGACGCGCTGGAGTCGGAGCCCGAGATGATCGAGCGGCAGCGGCTGGAGCTGCGGCAGCAGGAACTGCGGGCGCGCTACAACCTCAGCCAGGGCGGCTACGAGGAGCTCGAGCGCGTCGTGCTGCGCCTCAAGCCGCACAAGGCCGGCGTGCAGTGGCGCTTCGCCGGCTCCTTCTATTTCGCCATCACCGTCATCACCACCATCGGTAACTACTCGCCGGGCGGGGAGGGGACGGGGGCGTGGGGACCCGGGGGCTGGTAGTCTAGAGCCGGCTGGGGCAGAGAGGTTCCCCGGGAGAGGGTCTAGGCGCCGAACCCCGCGCTCCCAGAAACCCAAGTTCAGCCAGGCGTGTCTGCTCCAAGGGGACAGGACTCGGGGGAGGCGTCGATTCCTGGCTCCGGACCTGACTCTCCGGCCAGGCCAGCCCTAACTTGTCCCTGCTAGGCTGCGCGGGGCCCCAAGGGACTCTGAAGTGTGTGAGAGGGGGCAGGAACCACTGGCGGAGGCTGGAGAGGAGGGGTGTGGCCCGGCCAGGCCCTGGAGCGAGGCGCTGAGTGTAAGTGGCGGGGAGCGCGCTACTCCTCCGTGCCCCTGCAGATGGACTTCCGCACCCGGCGTGTCTACACCGGCTGGGGCTCTAGGGAGACGTTTCGATTCAGATACTCGGCACTCCGTGGCACTCCGGGCTACTGATACTCTGAGTGCCTGAAA
>NW_011899065.1:0-2448 GCF_000151845.1 Pteropus vampyrus | reverse complement strand
AAAACAAAAACAAAAACAAAAACAAAAACAAAGCCCTGTCTGGTCTGTGATCAGATGGCTGGAAGGGGCCCTATATTAGACTGATCTTGACCCAAAACCCAAAGGCAGCAGCCTCTGTCTACTTGAGCCCTTTGGGGACCCAAATGGATCTCCTGAGACACACCAGGAATCCCACTGGGATAGAATAATGACAGAACCTCTTATTCATTCAGTAACTTAATGATCACAATGCACTTACATCTCATCTCTTAAGTCCCAGCCTTCATAGCTCAGGAGTTACCAGGGCAGATATTGCTAGCTCCATGGCACATACGAAGTCATGAAGGTTCAGGAAGAGGAAGGGACTCTCCCAAAATAATGCCGCTGATGAGCAGCACAGAGCAAGAAACTGGGTCTTCTGACTCCAAGCCCATTGCTCTTTCACCTTGCCGGTCTCTTCCCTGCTTCCTCTGCCTCCATATGCTTTGAAGCCCAGAGCCAGCCAGGATTGGCATGACCAAGATGTGCTCAGTGATGCCAGCTTGCAGGGCACCCACGGGCAGCCTTCGTTGGTTGAAGGTCAGCAGGATCTGTGTTAGTCATTCACCTGGTTAGTCACAGTCTCAGCTGGCTGCAAGGATTCCTCCAGCTCTCTATCTCTGGCTTCCCAGCCAGGAAACCCTTCCTTTGTTGGGCCCTAAGTTCATCAAATGCAAACGGAAACTCTTTTCTGGGAAGCTTAAACTCTCTAGCTGTTGAGTCATTAAACTCCTCCGGGCCCCAGCCCCATCTATTCATAGCCTGGAGGCTTTCAAAGCAGGAAGGAGCCTTGAGATGGGCTGGTGCCACCCCTCCTCTCACAGAGAGGCATGGGAGTCACATAGCCAGAGGGCAGTGAAACCTGCCCCACGACCCCCACTCCCTCCACTTGTTCAGGATGCCTCTTTATTTATTATTATTATTATTAACAGCAGCAACAGCAACGATACTAATAGCAGCCCCTGTTTAATATCTACTCTTTGGTAGCCTCTACCTAAGACACTTCATCTGAATACCCTCACTTCATTCCCTTACCTACCCACCAAGATGGGCATTATTGTCTATATTTTTCAGCAGAGGAAACTAAGGCTTTGAATATAAATGACTCACCCATGGCGTTGTGATTAAAAGGAGGCACCCGCCCAGATTCACCTGAGCCCTGCTGACTCCCATGCCCTGGCTATTTTGTCAGGTCTTTCCCCACTTCAAGAACCCAGCCCAGATCCTTGTTTCTTAAGGGCACCGGGTAGCCACAGCTTGTCTTCCCCCTAACAATGCCCTGCCCAGTGCACTACAGCCAGTCTGCTGCTCCTCTGCACGCTGGCCTCTGACCAACCCAGACCATGTGGCAGGGCTGTGCCCAGCACCAGGCCCTACCTGGGACTGCCACAGGCTCACAGGTGCTCATTCTCCCACTGCAGGCCCCCAGAATGCTTGTGACTCTAAGGCAACAAGAGACCAGGTGATTGATTAGCTGAGGGAGCTGGAACAGAAAAGCTTATGTTCTCTTTAGTCAGCTCCCAGCCTGTTCTCAGCTGAGCACCGGCTCCCATCAACCGCCACATGGCCCGGGACTCTTAGATTGTGAATTCAGGCCAGAAACTCATGAAGGAAACTGTCCTTATTACAACTTTCCAAAAAGGAGCAAAGTGCAGAAGTGACCTGCCACTCCCCAAACCCTAGAGTCCTCAAATAAAAGAGTGAAAGGAGACATTAGCAATCATCTAAACACCCAGAGAGGTGAGGGACCTGCCCAAAGTCACACAGTAAGTTGCAGGTACAACCCTGATTAGTACCCAAGCCTTTGGGTGATCAGACGAGTTCTCTCTGTCACTCCTCATGACCCACCATCTCCCTTAGCGCCAGGGCCTCAGCTGCTTATCACACCACTGCTCCCAGTCCTCTGCTGACTTCCTGCGGGGATGGAAGGGCAGCTCAGCCTGGAACAGTCCCACGGCCCCCACTCGGTCAGCGTCTCTTTCCTCCCTGCCCGCAGGCCACCCCTCTGCTTCGACCACACAAGCCTTTTCTGAGGGTGGTGTAGAAACGCAGGTACTGGCTTAGACCAGAGAACCTGGGTTTATCTCTTAACCCGCCTTTCCACTCACAGCCCCACCCCCACCAGCTACATGACCTTGGACAAGTTACTTAGTCTCTCTGAGCTTGTTTTGTCATTTACGAAATGAAAGGATAATATCTGCCCCCCTCCAGGATTAAACGAGATAACATAAAGAAAGTACCCGCTACAGAGTAGGCACTTAATAAACAGTATCTTCAACTACTGGTGTTGTTAATATTATTGTTCATGTATTATTACCTCCTCCACAGAAGGAAACTGCTGTTTCCCAAAAATTACTATGACCACAGCTACCTCTGCTCCTTCCCAGCAGGTGGGACAGTGGGATTGGAGACGAGAGGCTGCCACACCTT
>NW_011899064.1:2955-5031 GCF_000151845.1 Pteropus vampyrus | reverse complement strand
GTGACTATTCGATTACCATGGAGGATGAAGCTGACACTGTAGGAGGCAGAGCAGAGAGACAGAAAGAAATGAAGTCCTCTATGATATCACTTACAATGTTAGATCAAACCTCACCTGAAGGCAAATACTTACGACTTTTTTAGCTTCATCAGCCCATAAATTCTCTTTATTATTCAAGCTGGATTTTCCCACCATTTGTAACCGAATGAGTCCTAAGTTATGATGAAGAAATAAATATAGAGAACAGGGTAAGAATAGTGATCGCTGACATTCAGTATGTCTCCAAGAAGCACAAAGAAGTTGACTGCACACAGGTGGCCAAAGAATTAGGGAAAACCAGTGTGTGAAAGTGATAGTGCTCTCTGAGGCTACCCAGCAACGGAACCCTCTCTTATGCTTGGAGGTCCCCCACTGTAAGAATCCTGATGGAGATATCTACCTCCCACTCCAACTCCTAAAGGTTAGGGTGGAGCCTAGTGCCTAATGCTCAGCTACTCACATGCTCCCACTGGGGCTCAGAATCCAGATAGGTGATACAGAGAAGCAAGAAAAAAGACCGTCTCTGACTGTGGCAACTACATCTAGTTTCCAATGGCAGCAAAGATGGTGCCGGTGTCCACTTGTGTAGTTGACAGCATTGGTGTCCTCACCTCATGGGCACCTGGTTTACCTTGATTCTGGCTTGTTTCCCAAGCTTGATTCTTTACTTTTCTGGCAATTTTGTGGGCAGCCTAGTAACCTCTAAATAAATCCATTTCTGCCCAAACAATCAGAATTGGTTTCTGGTATTTGTAGGTGAGGACCCCAACTGAGTAGCTAAGGTAGAGATCAGGAAAAGGAAAACTTGTCAGAACTGGTCAGGAGAGAAGGTTGTGAAGGTCTCATGGAGAGAAGCAAGCCTCTATGCCAAGTGTAAGGGTTAAGGGGACAGACATATTAGGATTGAATCAAGCTCTGTCATTTATTGCACGAGTGACTGTGCACAAGTGACCTAACCTCTCCGACCCTCAGTGTATGACAGTGGACCTACCTTACAGCACTATCGGGATGATTAAATGAGATGATACAAGTAGCATTCTTAGTCCAGATTCTGGCACAGCTCTGGTCTTTACGGACGGTAGCTATTGTGATTCCCTGTAGCTCAAGAGGTGACCTCGCTTACAGGGGGACTCCATGTTACCCTTTTTTTTGAGTCTACTCATCTTTCCTCTTTCCTCTTCATTCATAGCAGAAGGAGAGAAAATATTCCTGACGTGCAGTGGAAGAAATTTAACTTGGATCCAGGCAGTTGTGTGCTTCTAAATGGGTAACAACCAACTCTCCAGGGAAATAAAAGCAATGATTTGTAGTATTTGCCGATTTCCATGGTGTAAATACTCCCTCTATGACTGAGTTCAAGCAACCGACATGCTGTTATTAAACATGATGGTGGAGAGAGATGTGCTCGGTCACCTTGCATGAACTAGTGTCAGCTCACCACTGGACTCAGGCAAGGATATCTTGAAAATGCTGGGGAATAGGGGGAAATAGGTGGTTCCTAAGCTCTGGGCAGATTGTCAAGACACTCCTAAGTACTGTTGACAGGATGGAGGATGGACCTATGTTATGCTTTGGCTTAAAACTTGAGATTACTTTTTAAATTATACCTTTAACACCCCACACTTACAGCCTGTCCTCTACCAGGCTGTGTCTTTCCTTCTTTCAAATCTCTCCTGTATCCATCTATCCTTCTTTTCCGTGTTCACCGTGGCCACCACAGCCCATGGGCTCAGCTTGTCAGCTCCAAAACATAATGCCCTTCATTTTGTGCTAGACTAGATTCGGTGTGCCATTGCTAATCCAGCTTTCAGTGCATCATCTCTGCTCAAGGTTTACTGTCACATGCCTCCAGTTTTACTGTTACGTCTGCCGTAAATGCTGCTGCCTTGCCGTCCCAGCCATCACCTGGCCCCCTCAGTCTGTTAGTGACCTGTGTGTGAGTTTCAGATCTTCTACTTATAAGCTCTAGAGCAAATTATAGAATGCTCTCCAAACCTTACCTTCCTTACCTCTAAAGTGCTGACAATAAAAGAACTT
>NW_011899064.1:0-1855 GCF_000151845.1 Pteropus vampyrus | reverse complement strand
GCTGTTTGGGAAGGGCTCTCTAATTGGGGCTTTTCCCTGTGGAGGGCCAGCGTGAGGCCCACTGGGAAGCATGAAACCAGTTTGGGGGAGTAAAGACTTCAGCAATTCTGATGACATATCTGGGGGTTTAGGCCGCAAAGTGCTAGGTCTTATGGTCTTCCTAGGCTCTGCCGAGCTAAAGAGAAATCTCTGCATTTTATTTTGTTCTCCTCAAAAGTCTGGGCCCCTGGTACCAAGAAAAGCAGGTGGTGGTTTATGGCGAGTGGTGGCCATCTTCAGTTTAGCTGGACTGGTCTTGGCCAAGCAGCCAAGGCACAAAGGGGCTTGAGGAAGTCTAGTGGAGACAGGATGTACTTGGGAATCTGTGAAATAGGCTGCGTTTGTCTTCTCGACTCCTCTGAGTGCCCTCCAGTCTAAGACCTCCTTCCTTTCTCACCGCCTGCAGGGAGATTTGCTCAGGAGCCCCTTCCTCGGGCCTCCCCAGGCCTAAGCATTCCCAGCCCAGCCTCCAAGGCCCCTCCCGGAACATTAAAACATACTTAAGATGTTAATAGGTGATAATGACACCTCTCAGGGCCTGGGACTCTGGTGGTCGTTAAGGGTGGGAATTTCAGGCACCAAATGGAGGTGGCCTTTTGGCCCCCTCAAGTCACCCCGTCACCCCAGGGAGATAACTCCTTTTATTCCCAGAGTCTTCGTGGTAGGGAGATTTCTTTTCATCTGTCATTAAAATCTCTTGTTTTGTGGAGAGGAAGGAGCTTGCAGCTCAGTGAGGTAGAGGGGCCATCAGACCACTGAGAGGTGGGAAGAAAATGAGGCAATCAAGCCTCTTGTCAGCTTCCTGCCAAGGAGGGTCCCTTTGTTCACCCAGAGCCTGGCCCTTGGGCCACAACATGACCAGAGGCCCTTGGGTCAGGAGGCTGGCCCCCTTTATGGCCTTCTAATGGACATTCCTTCCTGCCACTTGACCAAATGCCCTTGCTTGCCAGGGAGGGGGCAGCCCCCATAGTTCTCCCACTGGATTGCTGAAGGACCCCTCCCCCCAGCCTCAGCCATGAAGAAGCTAGCACCTCTGGGCTGGAAGGGGAGGATGTGCCTGCATTCCCACTGGCTCTTTTGTCTGAAAGGACAAGAAGGCTCCCTGACTCCCCAGCCCTAAGGAGGTGCTCTCTGAGCCTCTCTCTTTGTTTTTTGGTTACTGTATGTTCACAACCATTCATGGCTTCCCCATGTTGTGTGTTGTAAGCTCCACCATCATTTTGTCACTACAGGTTGACCTCGGTTTCCATAATGTAGAAATGGTATCAAAAGGCTCCATGAGCCACTGAGCCCTACACACACACACACACACAGACACCCCAAACAATGCCTTTAGTTTACCCTGATCCCCCTGCCTTCTTTGACTTCATTTAACTCCTACCATGCACCTTGAATCTTTCCCTCCTTTTTCTGTCCTCTTTGCTAAGTGTCTACTTGGCTAATCCTTGACCTGTCTCCTGCCTCACGAATCCATCCTGTGAATGGCTAACACAATCATTTCCCTAATAAAAATTGCTATGCTACCTATGAAGCATAGCATTGAATATGTAATAATTATGGCTAACATTTAGTGACAATGTCCTGTGAGTCTAGAAGTCTACTAGAAGCTTTCATCAAGCTGTCAGTATTACCTCTATTTTGCAGTTGAGGAAACAGGTTGAATAATTTGCCCAGTCACACAGCTAATAAATGGCAGAGCTAGAATTTGAATGCAGTCAGCCTGGATGCAAAGTCTGCACTCCTGGCCATCATTAACACGGAATTTTAAAATATTTTTCCTAAGTGGTTATTATGAAGAAAGCACTAGCTTAGACAC
>NW_011899063.1:3608-3926 GCF_000151845.1 Pteropus vampyrus | reverse complement strand
ATGCTGATACATGCTACTAATATACTGTGTGACATTAAATAAGGAACATTCTCTCTCTGGGGTTTTTTACCTGTGGAATGAAGGGATTGAACACATGAGGGTCCTTCCTGATCAGATAGTTCATGAATCTAAGGAGAGCCAGAAGTGGACCTAGACTACCAGAAAGCAGAACTTGAAGGTGTCGTAGACCCAGACTGCCACCTATCTAGTGTAGAGGGACCATTGAGCTGAGGTCTCTTCAGGGTCTTTGATCAGGTGTGAAATATTATCAGGTGAGAATGGGAAAGTGACAGTGGTGCTGATGCAGCTAATTTTGGT
>NW_011899063.1:0-2078 GCF_000151845.1 Pteropus vampyrus | reverse complement strand
CAAGTTCCTTAAACATTTGATGCTTTAGTTTTATCATCTATAAAATGGGTCTAATAAATGGTTCATACTTCACGGGGTTGTTGTGAGAATTAAGTTAATATGTGTAAAACACCTAGAACTGTGTCCGGCACCTAGCAAGCTCTCAATAAATGGCCTATTATTTAACTTATTATTCTTAAACTGATTTTTACTTGGAACCCTTTATCTATAAAATATTATTTACTTCATGGAGCTGAGCTCCTCTTAGCATACCTCTTTTGCTTTATTATGCTAAAATAGCCTATATTTCTTAATCTTTACTTGAATGTCTACTTTCTCTTATCTTAACCAAGATATGAGCCAGGCATGGAGAAAGGGGTGAGCATTTGCTAGGCCACATACCCTGCTCCTTTAAGCTATCAGAAGCCTGGCATATTGGAAGGGTTCCATGTGGCCAGAGCATGGAGCACCAAGGACAAAGGGAAAGGGATGAGCTTGGAGGGGGAAGATCATCAAGGACCTTCCAAATCATGCTAGGAAACTTCAACACATGAGATAGATGTCACTGAAGTGTGTTATCTGCATAAGGGTGTAATTAGACCTGCATTTTAGAGGGAGCACCCTTGGGCTATGCTGTGGAGAATAGATATAGAGGTACAGGGAAATCTGCAAAATAAGGACTCAAGACGACTCATCAGGAGGCTGCGTGAGAATGATGGTGGGTGGCAGTGGAATCAGAAAGAAATTGACAGATTCGAGAGCTACAAAAGAGCTAAAACAGACAGGACTCGGGCTGATTGGTTGTTGATGATGAAGAAATGGAAGAATAAATATGACTCAGATTTCCATCTTGTACAACTGGTAGATGGTGGTGACATTTACAAAAGCAAGGAATATATAAGGATTGAGCATATGAGCCAGGAGAGGATAATGAGCTCAGTTTTAAGACTGAGGGTCAGTAGGACATTCAAATGAATGTGTCCAAGAGGCAATTGGATATATGAGGCTGGATGCTCCAAGGGATTGGTTTACATACTTTGTCATAGACAGGGGTAAGGGGTGGGGGTGGGGAGAAGTCAGAAGCGTTACAGATGTTCTCAACTAGAGGAGATATTGCTCCCCCATGGGACACTTGACAATGTCTGGAGACATTTTTTGTTGTGGATAGGGTCTGGTGACTCCAGTGAGTAGAGGCCAGAGATGCTACTAAACCTACAATGCACAGGACAGTTCTCCACAGTAAACAATTATTCCCCAAATCTCGATTGTGCTGAGGTAAAGAAACGCTGGCTTAGGAGATGCAGGAGCGCCAGGAGGTAACTGTGTTACAGGCAGCAGAGTTGTTGCCAAGAGCATGAGCTGGAGTCTGATAGTCAAAGTTTGAATCTTGGCCAGTACTACTCACTTGCCACATAATCACTGGAGTGTTACTTAAAGTTCTGGAGCCTCAGTTTCCTCATTTATAGAATAAGGCTGATAATCTCTCACAAGTATAGTAACACAATGCCTGGCTCACAGTAAGCACTTCATTCATAGTAACTATCCTGCTTGGGAGCAGAACCAGAATCCATTTATTCAATAAAGAATTGTTGAGTGTCCGCTCTGTGCTGGACATTGTGCCAAGCACAAAGATATGAAGGATATGAAGGCAAATAAAGTGCAGCCCTTGCCTTCATGGTTTCCATGCCAAACACCACACACACACGCACACACACCATCCCAACATTTATACAGAAAAAACAATAGCCCCTTCTCAGATCCTTCTCATAGATCCAATTGTCAAACAGGATTGCCCAAAAGCAGCCTCATGTCTCTCTGCCCCCTGAGTGTTTTGCTTCAGGAAAGAGAGGACAGTGTTGGTATTTTGACCACAGGCAGCCTAGAGAAAGAAAGAGGATTTTTCTTCCTATGCTCTCACCTCTGTCCCAACCTCAGAGTTTCCATGGCATGACAAATTGGTACCCATCTTCTCTCCTACAACCCCTGCTGGCTTGGGGGAGCTTGCTCAATTTCGAGACTTCATCTGTGAAACTTAAAGTGGAAAGAAGCTTCGCCCTTCTCCTTCACACTTCTCCCTCCTGTCATGTGAATAATTGAGG
>NW_011899062.1:3381-4525 GCF_000151845.1 Pteropus vampyrus | reverse complement strand
CTTAGGACACAGGATTTAATACCCAGGCAAGAACCCCAGGAGCTGGGGCAATTTCACTGTGAAGGAGGCTTTTAGAAGCCTGGAGAAAGCAATGGCCCATGCCAAGGTGAAGTAGAAACACCTGAGTTATGCTGGCAGATGGCAGAGGAAGGACAAGCCCAAGAGAAATGGACATGCAGTATTACAGGAGGCCAGAAGGCCACCAGAGAATCCTATTCCATTGAGGAGTTAGAGGATGCGTCCTTCATCAGTGACATCGGGAATACTCTGGTGAGAGAGTGGGGTACCAGCATCACTGGAAAACGAGGTGGAGGCTCCTCTCTGCAGACCAAACATGCTGGTAGGAGTGGTGGCTGCAGAACTGGGCTTGCTAACAGCCATGGGATGGTGGTTTCCTGAAGTATCAGAAGCCAGGGGCTGCAATTATCATAATGACTTGCAAGGTCGGAAGGGCAGCCATGGTGACTTCACCTGCTGGGAAAGGAGGAGATGAATAACAGAACGTGGTGTCCCTAGAGGTAAAACAGTCAGGCAGCCAAACGAAGCTCAAAAATGTTTTTAGAAATACAAAAATATCCAGCATACGATCAAGTAAAATTCACAACGTTCGACATCCAATCAAAAATTACCGGGCATGTAAAAAAAAAAAAAAAAGCATGAAATAATCATCATAAGAGGAGATAAATCAAATGCAATTGACTAGAACTAACAAAAAAGTTAAAATTAGCGGATGGACACTAAACTAGTTAGTATTCCATGTATTTAAAATGTTAAATAGTGACATGGAAACTATTTTAAAAGACCCAAGTCAAACTCCTGGATCTCACACTACAATACATAAGATGAAAGGCACATGGGATAGGACGAAAGGCAGATCAGATACTGCAGAAGAAAAGACAAACGGACTTGGATACATAGCAAAAGAAACGGAACCGAAACACACGGAGACGACACCGAAAAGGAACAGAGCATCAGTGAGCTGCGAGACAGCTTTGTGTGGCCTAATATATGGAGAATCTTCAAATGAGAGAAGACAGAAGAGGGACAAAAATCTTAAAGAAATAATAGCTAAAATATTTTTCAGATTTTCCAGCTTATGGTTAAACACCATCAATCCACAGATCCAAGGGATCCATCAAGACCG
>NW_011899062.1:0-2267 GCF_000151845.1 Pteropus vampyrus | reverse complement strand
AGCGCCAGCCGCCCCCTGACTTGCTCGCACGTGTGTGTGTGTCTGTGTGTAAGTCACCCCCAACTGGCATCACTAGGGAGCCGGGAAGTGCCAGATACAGTGGTTGGTTGGGTGTCAGGGGCTCATGGTAGTGATAATGAACCAGCAGGACAGAATTATTTCGATATTTTCTCTGACTGAGCTACACCAGCGGTTACTGACTGTATCCCCACTCTGAAAATATTAGAAATTCATCCCAATCGCTTCAGGGGTCAAGGAGGTAATGTAAGCGAGTGAAATAAGCCACATGTAAGGAAAATCACGCAGCCACACGGACCTTTATTTTTCCGTTTTGATAACGAGGTGTAGAGGGGACTCTTTCCCGTGAAGAACACTACAGCGTAAGCACGAGGGCCGAGGGCAGCGACGGCGGGGTGTTGGGAGCTAACAAGGTGGCAAGGGGGAGACAGAGAGTGGACACCCTGCTTTAGGGGGCAGCCGTGCCTTGGTTCAGCCATTACTTTGCGGGACGCGGGCCCCGTGGTGCCAGCTCTTTGTCAAGAGACTCTGAAAATTCGGGTTCTCATGTGACTTGCTCCAGTTCAAATCATCTAAAACCACCGTGTGCGGTTTTACACGTGGGCTGGGTCCAATGAGCAGGCTGCTGGCGGTGACCCCTGTCCCGAGGGGTGAGTCGCCATTCAAAGTTGCCTCTAATCGATTGGCTGCTCTGATTGGGTGGCGTGGCCGACTTTGACGTCGCTTCCTCCTGCCACTGGGCTTCTTCCCAAGTTCCTTTCCTCTGATCCTTCGCAGTCGTTACCTGCCCGTGCCCTCGCTCCCGCACAGCTCACAGCATGTTGAGAGGTTATATTCAGGAGGCCCGAGCGGCAGGCGAGGAAGGCAGGCAGCTGGGAGTCAGCCTCGGATGTCCATAAGGAGAATCTCTTTCTTCCCAGAACTCCAAACTAAGACGAGAGGAGAAGGAGAGCAGATACGGGGCTCGCTGCTTTGTTTTCATTTTTCCCTCCCTCTGGGCTAGTCGGGACTCTCAGAGTGCAAGTGACAGATGTGCAACTCAAGCCGACTTAAGCAGCAAAAGGAGCTTGTTGGTTTATGGAACTGTGGGGGGAAGACGGACTTCAGGAATAGCTGGATACAGGTGCTCACGGGCATCAGTATTTTTTCTGTCTTCCTCTGCTCTAGTTTTATTTTTTTCCCGCTTCAGTTTCTGGCAGGCTCTCCTCTTGAAGTGATGAAATGGCGTCTGGAGGCCCTGGACACTTGTCCTCACGACGTGAATCTCTTTCCTCCCGGGGGAGTCTCAGATGTGAATCCCCCTGCGAGCTGAGCCCTGCAGCCAGGGCATGTGGAGTGCTCAGGGCATTTCTGCCCCTGCGGCGAGTGGAAGGGGCCTTAGCCCCACCAAGCTGCGTGGCTTGAGAACGAGAGGGATGGTTTTGAAAGGGAGGCCGGATGCCTTTACCAGAGGAAGGCGACATGGCCCATAGGCTGGCAGAAACCACGGGAATCTACCACGTCCGTCGTCAAAATGATGCGACATTACAGAATGAGCCTGGAGACATTCCAGGGCCTCTCAGGCTGTTTTCCTCTCTGTCACATGGAAGTTGGGGAAGCACCCCTCGTCACAAGGCAGGTGTGCAGAGGCAGGAAGATCTGGACTTCTGAGGGAGCCAGGCTGCCCAGGGCCTCTCTCCCCTCCCCGCTCTCTGTCCCCTTGCCTGTGATCTCATTTTTGGTGGACTGTCAGAGGAACCCAGTCTCAAAGTTAATACTCTTAATGAATTGTAAATAACTGGGCCAGTATGGAAAATGCTAACGATCCCCTTTGAAATTCTAAGCATGTCTGGTTCTGGTTTACAGGCAATTCTCTGAAGAGGTTTGGGGTTGAGGCTGCCACTGTCTCGTGAGGGCTGGGGGTGCTCTGCCCTGCGTGGCTGACTGCGGCCTGGCCATGCCAGCCAAACCCTGGCCTTGGGAGCTCTGCTCGGTGTCTGGCAGAGGACGAGCGTGTGTGCCCACGGCCGGCGTGCTGCAGCTGTCTGCGTGGTCCAGCCCCCCCTGCCTCTGCCCCTCTACTCTTCTTCCCCGCTGTGCCTCCCCTACTTTTGTCAGAACCCCTTTCTTTCCCAGAAGGCTGGGAAGCTCGAGGTTGGGTTGGCTTTGGTTATGAGTCTGCCATTCGTCGGTCTGACTTTGGGCAGGTCATTTTCTCTCTCCCGGCCTCAGTGCCTCTATCTGTACAATGAATTACACCATGGGTTGCA
>NW_011899061.1:5765-8577 GCF_000151845.1 Pteropus vampyrus | reverse complement strand
AGCTAATGAAATTGCTGACATGTTTTGATTTCTATTTATTATTTAATTTTATGTTTTCTACTTGTCTCAAATTTGTACATTTTTTCTTTGTCTTTTTAAAAATATATTATTTTTTCACTCTATTTTTCTATCTACTTGAAGTTATACACTCCCTTTATTCTTTTAGTGATACTCTAAAAATTACATTACACACCATTCATTTATTCAAGTCTAAAGTTAATCAAAACAATTATCATCTTAGATTACATACAGACTTAAAAATAGTTAAAGCCTATTACCCTTCATCATAATGGAAATGTTATTTCTGACTATGCAACTTATTTCTACATGTTTAGTCCAATAAGAAACCATAATTATTGCTTTACATACTCAATATTCATTTAGATTAACCTACACTTTTACCACTTTCTGCTCTTTATCCTTTCTTATATCTCAGTAATTCCATCTGGAATCCTTTTCCTTCTACTTAAAGTATGTCTTTTAGAATTTCTCTTACTTAGAGTGTCTTGAAGTCAAAATCTTTCAACATTTGTTTTCTAAAAATAAACTTAGTTTGTCTTTATTATTTTATTTTGCTGAATCAGAAATATAAGCTAGCAGAACTTTTTTTCAGAACATTGAACATATTACATTACCTTTTTCCTAATATTATTACTGTTGATATAACAGAAATAATTCTGCCATTCTTTTGGGTGTATAAATTGAATGTGAAATCCAGGGGATGTTATTCATATGCGCCCTTTTCACAAGGGCACTGATACTGCCAGGCCCAGCACGAAAGAAAGGAAAGAATTTCAAATCTCAATTGTAGGGATACTTCCTCTAATCTCAAATCTCTTTATTGGCATCTAATCTCACATCAATGTATTGACATTAAGACCAGCCCTCACCTATTGTCTGAAACCACCCCTTTCTCTGTTAATTAATTCTATGGCACTGGCACTACTACTTACTGCTGCAGCTTTTCAGTACAGTACTGCCTTTAGTTCCGGAACCTTCAAGGTTTCCTTTCTTTCTTTAGAACCTGGCTTTGTCTTTAATTTTTGTTCTTCTTGTATTTTTGCTTAGCATATCTAGGTAATTGTAATAGGAGTGTTCTGTGTTAATTTTGCCAAACACATTGCTGGAACCAGAAGTCCCAATACTAGCAATGTTTGTCTAACTTGTATTTAAATTTTTCCAGAGCATAGCAAAATATGAAAAGCTTCCCAATTAATTCAGCGACACTTACATAAGCCTGGTGTATTTTTTTAAAAAATTGTACTCACAAATAAGGAGGAACCACCGGCCAATTTTCTTTATGAATAGAGATTTTTCTTTAATTAGCAGATTTAATACAGCAGCATATTCCATGAATAATACATCATCATCAAGAAAAATGTATTCCAAGAATACAAGAATAATTTAGTATTAGAGAACATATTAGTACCATTCAACACATTTCAAAGAATAATGACTTAAAATTAACTATAGGGTAATATTAATTTTAAAAATCAAGATACTAGCAATCTATGTAGAAGAATTCCATTTTTATGCAAGAAAATACATACCTATGTATGCATTTTTGTCCCAAAAAAGGCTAGGACAAATAAACACTAGAATAATTGTAGTACTTCCTTCTGGTGCTAAGATTACAAGTGATTTCTGTTTAATTCATCATACTTTCATATGTTTCCCAAATTTTCTGCAATAAAATAGGTATTACCTATCACAAAATATTGATATAATAAGAAAGTTTCACTCTCTGTTGGTTAACAAAGCAAATCTAACACCTCACTCTGACAGTCAAGAACCCTACCTAATTATCTGTCTCTTCTAACAGATTTCCTCTAACGATTTTCAAAAAAGGACCCTTTAAAACAAATATTGTCATGCCCAGATACTATGATCCTTCTTAAAGCCAGTTTTTGCTCAAATTCTTTCACCTACATTTTTATTTTCATCCTTTACAATGTCTATTTAATAAATTCTTTCATTTAAATATCAGTTTCATTCCATTCCCTGGCATAAGGCATTCCTATCTAATAAAACATAGAAATCCTTATTTATTCCCCCACAATCTCTACAGCCCTGAAATCTCACCACGCAATTTGATATTGAATTAAATAATAACTTGGGATTCCCTCTCATTACTATTTGCATATTTATTCAAAATCAGTTTATCCAAAGCACAGACTTTTTTATTGTTTTCACATGTTTTATGTTTTTCATTTATTTTATCTCTTAGTTACTAGTACATTTCATAATTCAATATACAAAATCGATAAAACAGGTAATAACCTGGCTCACTGGGTATTGGTGAGGAAACAGAACTCTTAAGGAAAAAAATAGACAAGAACACCAGCACATTTGGCTCTCCACTGCAGCAAGACAAACAGAAAAAAATAAAAATAAAAAAAGAAATACATCGCAAAATTTTACACGTCAGCAATATTAAATAGATATATTTAAAAAAATAAAAATGTAAATAAAACATTATTGACTTTTAATTTGCTTTATAAGGGAGCTTGGTAGAAAGTAGTAAAAGAGAAAGAATAGTCTATTGTTGAGGATATTTGTCAACAAAGGCATGGACTTGTGAAACCAGAGAGGAGAGGCCATAATGTTATTTATACAGTAGGTGACTAATAAATATTTAAGAGACTATATAAATCAAGATCCTACTCCATTTTTCAGAAGAATATTACAACCGAAATGGATTAAGATTTGGGTTTTCTTCCATTATGTTATCTGGTTACGTATTTTAGTGATTCTATTCATTTTGTTTGTTTGGGCCACCTAATTTACACCCTAGGAAAAGATTGGACACTAA
>NW_011899061.1:0-2355 GCF_000151845.1 Pteropus vampyrus | reverse complement strand
AAGGTAGAGGCAGACATCGGACTGATGCTTCTACGAGCCTGGACTGCCAAGAATTGCAGAGAGGTACCAGAAGTTAGGGTGAGGCAGTAAAGGATTTGATCCTCCTCTAGCACTTTCAGAGACATGGTCTTGCTAAGACCTTGATTTTGGACTTCAAGTTTCCAGCCTTCAAAACTGTGAGACGATAAATTTCTGTTGTTTTAAACCTCTCAATTTGAATTTATTTTTACAACAGCCTCAAGAAACTGGTTGATATAGTGTGAGCCCCAAATGGGGAGCTGTAAGTTGGCAGCTTCACAAAGCTGCCTAAAAATTGTGCAGAGCAAGTTGATGATGAAATAAGAAAAAAAGAAAACAATTGAGAAATTCCTGGTGGTGCCCAAGAAGGATCTGATGCACAAATGCAACCTGTTACTAAACCAGTTTGATTCACTGTTTGTCCTCTAAAAGCGGGTGCCTATTTTCACCTCCCAGACTTGCTTGTGCTGTGGGCTCTGCCAAGAGCCGCCTCTTCTCTCTCTCTATGATTCCAAATTGGCCAGGTGAGATTGTACTACCTCCCAAAACATTTCACAGCTCATTGAACTCTCCCTTCTCCAAAACCATTATTCCCTGATTTTACATAAGATGATGAACCAAGAAGTCAAATGGCTTACCCAAGTTCAGCTAGCCAGGAAGAAAAATGGACCAAATTAGAATCTCATGTTCTCTCACCTTTATCCATTTCCATTTCTGTAGTGCTACGCTGCCACTGTCGCCTTTGCCTGTTTGCTATGGAGTGAAATAATCTTTTCTTTAGCAAGCTGTTTTCCGGTGAGTGAAACAATCATTGAACTGCTTCTTCCTCGATCAGAGAAGGAAAATTAGATCTATTATGCCTGCCACATGTTTTTTGTGATACTAAATTATATTTAAATGGGAGTGATTTCACTTGCAGCAGCAAAACTATACATCTGACTAGTCACTAGAGTGGTAAAATATTATTGATTTAGACATCGACCCTAATATCTACTAGGATTCTTTCATCCTAATGGTTTGTTTAGATTTTTTAATTGATTATTTTGATAGTTTTAGTTGTGCTACTAAACTTTTCACACTGAGTGAAAATAGGGTTGCTATAATTTCATTACGAAGCTTAGAACTGGTAGACTGAATTGAATTGGGTACAGCCTGCAATATCTAATCACGTATGGTCACTGAGAAGCTGTGTGCTTGATTTCTGATTTATAATAATTTCATAGTCTACTCTGTGCAGAGTTCATATTGTTCCTGGCAATTAAACACAAAACTATAATTTACATAAGAAAGATTTAGAATTTCTAAACTTTTCAGTTTGGGAAAGGATGGTTACTGGTATTCTCTAAACTTAAACATCATGGATTCCCTTTGAGGTTAGGTCTGCAGATTTAGTTTGGTTTAAGTCCCATCAAAGTCAACTATTGGAAGAAATTACATGTATCTTCAACTATCACTTTCTCTTTCTCCATTTTTTTCCAAAGGTATCTATTGATCATTTCCTTTGTTTACTATTCATTGGCCTCAATCCTTTGAATCTTAGAATGAATGAAGTGACTTAGGCGAGTTTTTCTCACCAAAATCAAGTATCTATTGTCATGGTTTGATATATATGTTGACAGTCTCATGTGAAAAAAAAAGTCTATGAATTATAATTTTATCTATTTTTCTATTTATTTATTGTTATTCTTTGAGTCTGTCTTTAACTTTGATAATATTTAAATGTCTTTCTTTCACATAAGCTATTATTGAATCACTGTGTTCAAAACAACAAAATATTTTATTCTATGAAGATTATTGAGCATATGCCATTCCCGAGTGTTTGAAAGCACAAAAATTTAAAAATATAACTCCTCTATATCTATAAGTTTGTTTCTGGTAGTTACCAGAGGAGAGGGAAGTGGGGAATGGGGGGAAAAGGGAAGATGATTAACAAATATAAACTTCCAGTGATAAATAGGTCATGGGGATGTAATGTACATCATAAGAAATACAGTCAATAATATTGTAACAACTTTGTATGGTGACAAATGGTTAGTAGACTTACTGTGGTGATCATTTTGTAAGGTATATAAATGTTGAATTACTATGTTGTACACCTGAAACTAATGTAATATTATATGTCAACTATAATTAAAAATAAACATCAAAAATAAAATACAACAAAGTTTTAAAAAATAAAATAAAATGTAACCCCTGCCCTTAAATAATTCACAGTCTAGTGAAAAAGCAAACATATAAAGAAATAATTTAAATTTATTATGTATCAGGAATAGGTTTCACTGCAAATACCATTGGCTTAATAAAATAGAAATTCTCTATCTGTCCAGGGTGGATATG
>NW_011899060.1:1908-4009 GCF_000151845.1 Pteropus vampyrus | reverse complement strand
TTTAGGACAAACAGCGCACAGGGCAGAAGCAGAGCCCCCTGCTCACGGCACCGCAGAAACCGAAACCAACTGGGCCGGGCCCGACGGGCAGTCGTGGCTGCAGAGTGCCCTTCTTCAGGGCAGGTTTCACCAACGTCCGAGGGTTCCACGTCTCTGATGTCACAATTCCGCTCACATTCAAGTGACATGGGGTGTGACACAGGGGCAGGGCGGGGACGTGCAGTGTCCCGTGAACAGGAAGGGGCGTGTCCAAGAGCGTCCTACCCATATGAGTGTGAAAGCGGGGCCGGGGGGCCGGGTCTGTCCGACCATCACAGTCGCTAACCTGAAGGTTTGAATCTCAGAGAGGGACCAGGGGCGCCGGCTGCTGCCCTGCCCTACCCGCAGAAGGCTCTTATACGGCATCTCTCAGTGTGACAGCCCTGTGTCCCCTCGCTGCCTCTGGAGCGCTGGGGCCTCAGGACCGGCCGTCTGGGCGCAGTCTCGCTCCAGCTGCCACGTGAGCGCTCCCCTCACAGCAACGAACTGCCCGTCCTGGAGCGAAAGCGGGCTCCGATCGGAATTCCCGGGGAGCATCAGCCTGGGGACCCCACCGTGGCACACAAATCACTCCATCTCGTCAGGGGGGTGGGGATGGCTGCTCATCTCAGCTCACCCCAGCTCACCCCAGAGGGAATCTTTTCAAGAGGAAGGTAGGGGGGAGGGCGGATCTGGTGCCTCGCCCACCTTCCCATGCTAGCAAGCCAGGTGTCTGACAGGCCTGAGCATCCCCGTTCCCAGAGACACCCACCGGGGTCTCTGTGCCTTCCCCTGGAAAGCCTCTTGCCAGGCTCCCCGAGGGCCTGGTCCGAGGACACAGAGGTGAACACAGAAGTACAGAGGGTGCCTCAGAAGCACTGCCAGCCCCCTGGGGTGCTGAAGCTTCCTGGCTCCTCACACTTGTCCGGGCAGCTCCACCTTGAGAAAGTCCTCATTACACCTTGTTCTAAACCCCATGTGCCCTGGCAAGTAATCAAACACCCAACCCTTTTATTCAAAAGGGGAGGAACCCTTTTGATTCATAATGTGCATTTAATTCTCTTACATAAACACACTTCTCTTCTAGAGCCACAGTCTCTCTCCCAGATCACAACCGTCACCTCTTTTTAAAAAGACCACTATATACAGAGATGCTTAGAGACCTTGAAACACCTGGTTAAAAAGCGCTGTGCCGGCGCTGGGGGCACGAAGACGAACGAGACGCTGTCCTTACACTTAAGGGACTCGCTCTTACAGAGGGAGACAGGGACGCAAATGATAAACAACAAGGCAATGTGACATGTGACCAAAAGGGATGACAGGTGTAAATAAAGCCCCAAGTGGGAGGGAAGAATGGGCGGGCCAGCGCAAACCTCTCTGCAGCAGAACTGGGAGTTTCACTCTTCAGGGTCCTGGAAGCTAAGTAAGGTGTCTAGGGGTCGAGGAGGCTGGGAGCAGGGCTTGTCCCATCTGCAAGAAACCAGCCTGGGTACAAGCAAGTGAGGAGCATCTCAAAGTGGAGCAGGAGCCAAGTTTACTTTCTAAAGTTATATAAAAAGCAGACTTCGGGGTCGTGCTGAAGATCTGTGCTGGCCATTCTGACCAGAGCACTGGTCCTCTGATTGGTTTTGACCATCGGCTACTGGTCCTCACCGGCAGCCACTGCACTGGAGGGCGCCTGACAGTGAAGGTGGCGCTAGGGCCACGCGCGGAGTACCAGGTCTGGCTGGCAGAGGGCGTGCTTCTCTCCATCTCTGGCTACTTTCGGCTCCCTTTAGTGACTAACAGTTTCTTTCTCTATGTTAGTTTCTCCTGGGCTGTTACAAGGCGCTGTGCAGACAGAACCTGCGCTCATCACTTTCTTTAACCCAAACCTCATCAGTAACAGACGGGATATTTTGACCTCAGTTGGCTTTGTGTGTCTATTTTTCAGGGGGTCCAGGACTCAGAGGAGGGTGGAGTGTGATGGAGCACAGCCGGCTCTCCGAATCTGTGCGTTTTGCATCCAAGGGGTCAATCAACTGTACATTCAATCCATGGCTAGGAATCCGTGGATGCGGAGGGCCAGTCGTCTGCATCATTC
>NW_011899060.1:0-373 GCF_000151845.1 Pteropus vampyrus | reverse complement strand
GGGAATGTGACAATGTTTCAAGATTCTTAAAACACGTCTGTATCTCTGACCCTATCCAGGAATGTCCTAGGGAAATAATCAGAAATCAGGGTAAACATCTGTGAAGACAGATGGCCAAGGCACTATCATTTATAGTACCAAAACCTAGAATCTACACGTCCATAACTGGGGCATGGCTGAATGTTTAAGAGCAGATTCATATGACGGAAAATGACACAGGCAGAATTCTGAATGACAGGCAAAAAAACCTCATTCTATAACATTAAAAAGCAGAATTGAAGTTATAGGTATGTTATGCTAGGCACTCCTCCCTCCTGCCACGACATGGTAAGAGGGACATTCATAAGGAATTCTAAGATGCCAAAATATTAAC
>NW_011899059.1:1027-3475 GCF_000151845.1 Pteropus vampyrus | reverse complement strand
CTAGGCACCAGACCCTTGACTGGGCTTGACTTCCAGAGGGAGCTCAGGTAGACCAGTAATCGCCCTTGTTTCTGTTAAGCTAACTCAAGCTGGTGTTTTTCACGACCAAATATTAGAAGTATTTTTTTTCTTCAGTTTATTTGGTAAATATAAGAAAAATACCTCACAAATACATTTAGTTGTTTGCATTAAAAAACAATGTGTTATATGAAATATACAGAATAAGTAAAACCATAGAGACAGAAAGCAGATTGATGATTGGCAGGGACTGGGGGAAAGGGTTAATGGAGAGTGACTGCCTTAATAAGTATGGAGTTTTCTTTTGGGGTGATGAAAATGTTTTAGAACTTGATATAGATGCTGGTTGCACAACATTGTGAATGTACTAGACTTCATCGAATTGTATTTTTTAGGTGGTTAATTTCATGTTATATAAATTTCACCTCAATTTTTTTTTAAAAAGGAAAGAATATATTATACCTATGAATACCAGGAAGTCCCATTACAGATGCATAATTTACTAACTTGCTGAAGTACCTTATTTATTAGTTAATTTATTCATTAATTTGACAAATAAATATTAAGCATTGACTATGTGCCCAGTACTATGCTGAGGATACTATGTGAGCAAGACAGAGTTCCTGCCTCAAAGAGCTTAGAGAGGACAATTACCAAGCTGTAACATTGAAGTACTGCAGAGAGCACCCAACTGTTTTTGTCTTCGAGCACCCACTTCTCCCTTTCTTCTTGCAATAGAACTCTCCTTTGCAACAGGGAGTGCATTCTCTGTGACATAGATAGGAGGCTGATTCTACCCACTCCTCCCAAGAGGTCAATCAGGATACCCCTGGCCACAACGACTGGTTCAGGACTGGACACATGACCAAATGTGACTCAATCAGAATCTCCCGGGAACTTTTATACCATTGCTATCCTGAAAAACCCTGTCTTTCCACTGGTGTTGCTAAGCAGTAGGATCCAAATATGGGATGCTGGTGGCCATCCTGCCCATCAGTGGAGATAACTGGTCCAAGAAACTTCCAGGGGTGGGGGGACCCAGATCCCTAAAATTAGCTGCCCCATTGATGTTTCCAGTAGTTGAGCCAAGAAATTATTTATTTTTATTTTTTTATTTTGGCTTAAACTACCCTGAGTTGTATTCCATCACTTTTATTTAAGATTCTTTCCTTGAAAGGAGGATCTTATCCTGTGACAAGGGAAGTGCCTGGTATCATGGAAGCTCATAGCTGGAGCATCTATTAGAAGATCACAGGTTTTATAAGGAACCTTGTCCTATAATATACAGGTACATTCTAGGCTTCAATGTTGACTATTGAATATTTATGCTCAAACTGCTGTTGCTGAATATTGCTGCACTATGATTTCCAAAATGTTTTATGGCTATCGATGCTTGGGAAACACTACTGTCTCTAAGCCCTGGGAAAATAGTCTATAAGGAAGATACTCCTAAGGTCTCTGTGTTGCCAGAGCCTTGAGAGAATATCAGGCTGAAGCCACACAGCAGTCCTAGTCGTGCAGGGGGACCTCGGTCACTGACAGCTCAGAAGAGCCTGAATTGATCATGAACATTTGGTACCCTGCAGCACATCCTTCATCCCAGCAGGACTCAGACTGGTTCCTTAGCAACCCTGCTCCCTTCTTGTCCACCCACCCAGAATTGCAGTCCTTTCTTCCTCCCTAGGTTGCTGGGATCACTCTCTGATGGTGTGATTCTCAAAGTCTCAGAGAAACTGCCTCTTCCCTCCTTTAACTGTCCTCCAAGAAGGGAGTTCTCACTGTTCATCACGCGTGACGTTTACATAGAGCTTTCACAGTTTAGAACATGCTTCCACTTGTCTTTCTTCATCAGATGCTCACTGCTACCCTATGAGGTAGGAGTCATTTTCTCCATTTTAAGATGAGGAAACTGAAGCTTAGAGGAGCTGAGTAGCTTGCCTAAGTTCACGCAGCTGGCAAATGAAGGGACTATGGCAGGACAGTCAAAGAAGATGTCACCCCATTACTACAGACTGTGCTCCACATGAATACTCATAGACCAAACACTCCTACTCTGGTTTCTGGACTTTTCCAGATCATTCTCTAATCAGCCTCATTGAAACTTTGCGTCTCCTGCTATTTTAACTGGCATGGTCCCTGACCCTGCTTTATGGTCCTGGGTGGGATTTCCACATCCTGCCCACATTCTGAGGGACATCTAGTCTCCTTCTGTTTTCCTACTCACTCATGGACACCTCAGGAGATCACAGTCACAGGCACATGACAATGGCTGAAAAGCACCAAATCCAGGAAGTCTTTTGACAACCAGAAGGTCCAGGTGCCCCCGGGACGGTTACAGCTAATATTTGACAGTAATAATATACACAATAATTTAGGGCATGGCTGACATTTCCAAAATTATCATGGGCTTTGCAGCAAAGAATTGACCCC
>NW_011899059.1:0-367 GCF_000151845.1 Pteropus vampyrus | reverse complement strand
GGGGTCCAGCACTTGGGCCCAGCCTGCCTCACTACCCCTGGCTTCTCAGACTGGAAGGGGCTTTTCTTGCTTCTCCCCTCCACAGACCCTCTCACTTCCCCCGCTCCTTTACTCTGCCCCACTCAGTGCCAGCACACCACAGGATGGCTTTTGTAAATGTTTTCAAATGTCTAGGAAATGTATTACAGTGAAAATGCTTGCCATTTTTATCTAGATCTGTTCCACTAAAAATGTAGGCAGTCTTGGGAAAACCTCAAAAAGGCAGTGCACTGCTTTCGGGGAGAAAAGTCTCAGGGAGAAGCTGGGAGCCTTGCAACCTTGTTGTGGACCTGGGGAAAGAGACACCTGGAAGCTGGCAACCCAGAAA
>NW_011899058.1:1455-3930 GCF_000151845.1 Pteropus vampyrus | reverse complement strand
AAACCTGGGACTGAGTCTTCTTGTTACGACTTACAAGCTGTGCCACGTGGGCAGACTTCTTAACTTCTACTCTCAATTTCCTCGTCTATAAAATAAACATGCCCCAAGAGCACCGTTGAATGAGAGGGCGCATGGGAAGTGCTGTGCCCGGCATATTATCCACATACCAAGCATGTGCCTGGCTGGATGAAGGCACCGAAGACGGGCAAGATGCAGACCTGCTCCCCTCCCTGCCCTGCCCAGTACACTTACATGCTAATAAGGGAATCTATGCAAATGTCTTACCTTAATACCCATGTCTTGCTTTCCTTGTCTATAACATGTGGGCAACTACAGTATCCACTTCATAGGAGTAAACGATTTAATATACGTGAAGTATTTAGAACAGGACTGGCACATTGTAGAACTCAAAAAGGTATTCTAAGACAATGGTTGAGAGGAGGATTAACATTTTGTGGAGTTAAAAATGATTTTACAGAGAAGGGGACAGTGAGATGAGCTTGAAGGACGAGCCCGGTGCTGGCAGGGCATTCCGGGTAGAAGGAATAATTAAGAAAGAAGGTTGAGGTGGGCCGATTCTCCTTTTGGGCTGCAGTATTGGACGCACAGAGATAATAGTGGAAGTCTAGTAGGGCTTTTTGAAAATCCTAAAATGCAGAATGAAACTGTGTACTTAATTGTGCAGGTGATGTGGAGATCATGGCTGGGGCGAAGAATATGATCAGAGGTGTGGACTGCGAAAATTAGTGTGGCCATGAAGTAAGGAAAATCAGAATTTCCATCAGTGATGGGAAGCTAGTGGCACGTCATTTATTTATCAAACAAATATTTCTTTGGTACGTACAAGGCAGCATCCTAGGCATTGGGTATACAGTGGCGAACAAGAAAGACAGTCTGTCTTCTTGGAGGGTACACTCTGCTGGGAGAGACAGGCAACCACACAGGCGTATCATTTAAAGCAAGGCGGGTTCCATGAAGGACACTCCAGGAGCTTTGGCAAGAGGGCTGTGTAAAAGCAGTCAGAGAAGGCGTTCCTGTCGAAGTGACATGTAAGCTGAGATCCGGAGGGTGAGGAGGCGTCCACCAAGTTGAAGGACAAAGGAGACATTGCTTTTTGGGCAAAGACATTGGTGCGGAGCGACAAGCTCATAGTTATCTTATAGAAAGGTATTTCTGGCATCGGTGTGGAAAATATATTGGAAAGAGGGCAGGAGCAGATCGGGATGGACCAACTGGGAAGCTAAAGCAAGCGTTACCTCCCCAGGTGATGTCCGAGTGCTCGTGCTGTGACACCATCACATGCGAAACACGGACGAATCTCACAAACGAGAGAAGCCAAGCACAAAGGAGAACAGACTGTACGATTCCATTGATGCGAAGTCCGAGAATACAACTGTACATAAGTGCACGAAGGTGGGATGATAGATTTCGGAACAGCAGCCACATAGAGGCGTGTATTGACCAGGAGGGGGACAAGCAAGGCGTCCGGCGGGCCGGACATTATTTTCATCTATATCTCCACTTACCTTTAGTAGGTAGGTGATTCTGCCTTCTCATTCGCACCTGTTTTTTAGGTGTAATTTGTGTGCCATGAAAATGATATTTTGGGTATAAACTCCATAGAGTATAAAAATAAAATTGTTTTTTAAAGTCGAACATTTTGCAACTATGTATAGTTGTGGGTGTGAAGTATATATAACTCATGTTATTTAGGGAAGTCACGGAAACCCACACCGCTTGCCTTTGTGCCTACACGTTTCCTTCACACTTGTATCGAACGGTGAATGACACGATCTTCACATGCTACTGAACACACCAAAAGTTTTTTTTTTTAATTATTAAAATTAACTAACTCTTCTAGAGACCAGCAGAGCCTGCAGTTTCTCATCTGCCATTAGTCAGTGGCTACGGAAGCATGAAATGCTCATGTGCCCCAGGCGTTTGCATCTCTTCCTTCCCGCTCACGGAGACTGGCTTATGGCACTGAATGTTATCATTGAGCAAAATCATGTTCATTGCTTAGGCCGCAACGCGTTAAACAGACTCATTTCAATGAGACTCCGAAGGAAATTATAAAGAGAACAGAAATCTGTTGGGTTACCTACAGAAAAACTACAATTCTGGGATGGGAGGCATAGAATTTTAGTTTATTTTTATTTTATTTATTTTATTATTATTATTATTATTTTGTTTATTTTTAGTATTGTATTTTCACAGGAAGCTTCGGAAAATATTTATTGTGAGGCCTCCCTGGATTTAATGTACTCTCGTTAGGAGTGTGAGGAGGGGATCGCGCCAACATTTTCAACTTTGCCACTGCCTGCATTCCAGTTAAAACCTGCCCCACATGATAGAGTGAACGGAGCGTATTCCAGACAGTTATCTCTGAATGATAACGCTATCGACAATGATTATATTAGCCACCATTTTTATTACCGCTTTTTTTTATGTAGCTAGTATTGTGGTAAGCACGTT
>NW_011899058.1:0-328 GCF_000151845.1 Pteropus vampyrus | reverse complement strand
CCCTTCTCAGGAGAAGCCACAGATAAGGGAAAGGAAACGTGGACAGAGGTGTCATTTGATGGAAACATTGATTTAAAGTTTTCTGGACCTTATAACAAAACATTATTTATGATATAGCTTTAAACTCCTAAAACTATTTTCTTAGGCATAATCCAAATCATCCCTTCTCCTTTAGAGAAATAGTTCTTTACCTTGTGGAAGAGACTACAAGAGTTTAATTTTCCCCTGGGGATGGTGTGAAGATTGTGTTCTTTACACACTTTGGCTTACGTCTAGGTTTGAAGGGGCTAAAACAAACCTTGCATATCCTTTTTTTCCTTCACGCTTC
>NW_011899057.1:1930-2340 GCF_000151845.1 Pteropus vampyrus | reverse complement strand
TGATCAGGCTAACAGGGCCCTCTAGGGTGGGGCTCCATGTCTCTCCAGCCTCCTCTGCTCCCAGTCTCACTCACAGCCAGACTCCATTTCAGTTCCCTGAATGTGCCACGCTCTCGCTCACATCCGGACACACCTTACATCCAGCTTAAATACCACCTCCAAAAAGCCTATGCAACTCCCAGGATGGATTTTGGGCCCCTTGGATGTTCCCAGGATGCCCTATGGCCCTCTCGATAAAAGCACATTGCATACCAGATCAAAATACCTGTTCCTTGTGTGTCCTGTGCCCCGAGCATCCAGAATGGTGCTTGACATACACTAGTTGCCCAATACTCGCTTCTGGAATGAACAAGCCAGAGAGGACTTATGTTAGCAGACAGCCGTGGGCTGGGGCTCAGCAGACCTGTGTT
>NW_011899057.1:0-1015 GCF_000151845.1 Pteropus vampyrus | reverse complement strand
ACACTAGTTGCCCAATACTCGCTTCTGGAATGAACAAGCCAGAGAGGACTTATGTTAGCAGACAGCCGTGGGCTGGGGCTCAGCAGACCTGTGTTGTGGTCCCAGCTCTCCTCAGACTCACACCACAACCTTGAACCTGCTCCGGCTTCCTTCTGTCCCCTTAGTAACCAGAGGCAGCACCTGCTTCCTTCAGCTAGATCAGAAGGAAACTCACATTAGCCTGTGGCCACAAAAACACTTTGAAAAAATCCTTTCTTGTTTTTCATGCTCATCATTTCACACCTATTTATATGGTCACATGTATTTTTTTCTACCTTTCAATTTTTTTTTCATTCTCCTCCCAACACCCCCCCCCCTCCAAAATTGTATATAATTAATCTGGTTTTTCTCCCAGCCCCCATTTACTGGTTAGCAGGAAAATTAACTTAATGTCCAGTGTGGTTTAAAGCTTAGTATAATCTGATGGTTTAAACAGCCTCCTTAGATGATGTTCTCTCTCCCTGAAATAAAAATTTGCAGTTTCTCCGAGAGCCAGCCTTCCCTGCTTCTCCCTGCAGGGCGGTGTCTGGGCAGGTTGGGGGCTATAATGTCGGGCTTACATGCTAGAGGCAGGGATAGAGAGGGTGGGTCTGGCCTGGGGTTGCACCAGCTTGGCATCAGCTGCTGCCCATGACAGCTGAGACCATCACAGGAGAATCCTTCTGCCCTGGCCTCTTATTCTAGACCACACGTTATTTTCTTCATTTCAGAATAGGAACTGAAGTGTCATTCTGAGAGCACAGACTGTAGCCAGACCTCCTGGGTTCACAGCCCAGTGACCTTGAGCAAGGTCGTTAGCGTCTGATATCAGTTCCCTTATCTGTACGTGTGAGATGGGTAAGAATACCTATCTGTAGAGCTGGTATGTGAATTTAACAATTTAGCATATAGAGAATGCTTAGAAGAATACCTAGCACAAATTAAGTACTGAGTGTTTACTATGATGACAGTGGGGATGATGAGAATATTTTTTTTT
>NW_011899056.1:2152-4621 GCF_000151845.1 Pteropus vampyrus | reverse complement strand
CTGTAAAATGAGTATGATTTTTATAAACGAAGAATTTGAAGTTTCCAGTAATTAAGTTGCCCGCAATTACAGAGCCAATAATGATCCCACTCACTGTCCTTTCTACTCAAGAAGTAGCCGACCATTCTTGTCTCTTGTTAAAACTGAACTTGAATTACTTATTTGTCTACTGAAAAAGATTCATTGTTAGGGAGAGGGCCACGAACTTATGCTTCGATAGATTATTTTCTATTTTTTATTTTACTTCCATATAATTGTAGATAGTATTGTTATTTAGGATCTTTTCCTTTTTCTCCACGGATGATAGCTGGACAATATACTAATACCGGACGTATTTTTCCAAGAAGAAATAGGTACACTCTCCTTCTTTTCTCAGAAGATTGTGTCAATAAACAGTGTCATATATTTTTTAAACCTCAGCCAAAATGACATTTTGATTCTTGGTTATTTCTGTTATTATTGTTTTCCTAGTTGTGTGGTGTGATTGTGTTCCGCCACCATTAAAAAAGATTATCCATGTTTTCTATTTTAATTTTGAGTTAAAAGTTAGGTTTTTCAAAAATTTGTAAATAAATGCTATTCTGGACCAACCCCAATTGTATCTCCTTCAGGAAAGCATCTCTGGCAGCTGAGGTGTCCAGGCCTGGATATAGTTCCTTATCTAATCACAAGTACATTCCACGGAGGGCAGTGCTCTATGTACCTGGAAATGATGAAAAGAAAATAAAGAAGATTCCGTCCCTGAATGTAGATTGTGCGGTGCTCGACTGTGAGGATGGTGTGGCTGTGAACAAAAAGGTAATGGCATGATTTTTTTCTTAGGATGAGAAAAAGAAATGGATCAAAATTTGGTGCTCTCCTAGTAGCATTGCTCACTGTTTGGAAAGATCCTACTGTTCTCCCTTTTTTCTGATTGCTGATACATCCTTGACCCAGTCCTTGTTCAGGTTCCTAATGTGCGTGTCTCTTCTCCAAGAGAAAGTAAGAATTCAACCAAAATATATTGAAAATCAAGACCTTCAATATATGTGACTATGTGTGCATATAGATAAAGAGGTATCAAGACTATGTATTCTGGCTGTGATTTTCGCTAGTTTGAGTAAGTGACAATCCTAGAATTGTGGTGTATAAATTTTTCAGACCAGTAAGATGTAATTAGGAATTTATTTCTTCTTTTTACTGCCAGGAATATTGAGTAGTAGCCTTATCTTTTCTCGGACAAATGCCAAGAAAATAAAAAATAGGCTTCTGTGGATAAGTCACCATTTTCCCTGCTTAATTAAACGGAAACTGAAAAGAACCTTAGAGTTGCAGCTTTTGGCTGATTTCCTCATGGCCTGAAAAATGAGCCTTAGAAAACATCAAATTGTAAACAGGTATGAAAGGTTCCTACTGGGTGGTGGCACAGGGGGTGCTTTTGTTTCATTTTGGTTTGCTTAACTTCATTTTCTAGATTTTCATAAAGAACATGGATTTTTTTCAATGATTAGACGAAATATATAAATCATTATAAAAATAACTAATGTTTACATGAAACTTTTTAAGTTAAAAACATACTTTCATTCGACCTTTATCTATCCAGCCCCTAGACAATGAGGTTGGGCTGGGAATGGATTGTGGGGTAGGGGGACAGGGGGAGCCGACCATCTGGATTAATGCCTATTTGGACAGTTTCTTGTCCTAGGTGATCTGAAATAGCGTGGTTGTACTATACACCTTTCTCGATTAATTGCTTTTCTTGAAGATTCTAACAAACATATATTTGCTTTAATATTTTTTTAAAAAGTTTATTTCTAGCGTCTTCCTAATGGTCAAACCAAGGCTTTCCAAGTATTTGGGAAAGGCTTAGAATAAGCATGTGGAATCTAAAGCATCTATTCAAAATCTTTGGCATACACTAAGGAAAATACAATTAATCTTCTTTCTCCAAGAGATTAAGGTAAATCAGCATTTTCTTGAAGGATATAATGTGATTCTAGTATGCTCCCTTCCAAAACTCATGTAGTGCATTCTAAGATTAGATACTAAATTGTAATTTCAGTTCTGTGTAACCCAAGGCAATTCAGTTTACTTCTTTGCCTCAATTTCTTATCTGTACTGTGGGATGACAGAATCTTCTTTTGTCAGGGACAGGGATTATTATGAGGAAAAAAATTGATAAAATGCCTGGGAGTAGCTTCATTTCCTATAGGAAATAGATTAGATAAATCCTGTAATAATCATGATTAGAGGGGAATTTATTTTAGCATGTAGCACAGTGAGCCATTAGGTGCCCTGATAAACTTCTAAGTACATTTCTTCACGAATCTTGAGGCTATCTTCCCATACCTACCTGAGGATGTTTTCTATCACCCACATGAGTTGAAAATAAGGTCTGTTCTTGCCTCACATCTCTTGCTGTTCATCTGTGTTCCGAAGCTCATCCTTGTACTCAGAGCCACTACTTAGGTGCAACCTAAGGAGGGGAAG
>NW_011899056.1:0-367 GCF_000151845.1 Pteropus vampyrus | reverse complement strand
TTTAGACCTAGGGACTTCAATTCATTTGAAATGTCCAGATAACTCTGAAACTCCTCACATATTTGATATCCTTTTTTTTTTTTTCCTTAAAGTCACCTTTTAATTGTGTTTCTTGTTCGAATATTATTATTGATGGAAGAAATAGAATAAAGACCATTTTAGTGAGTTTCTTATGAAGAAGAAATCTTTATTAAAACTCTCATTTCAGATGATCTAGTTATATATAGTTTACTAAACTGAACTACTGTTGCCTAATTCAACTTTCTTGGCATTACTAAAACTTAGTCACTTCATTTTATATCTCATTGTATTTCATTTTTATTAATAGACAACCCAGTTTTTCATTTGATTGACTCTGTGGAGTATG
>NW_011899055.1:5283-7327 GCF_000151845.1 Pteropus vampyrus | reverse complement strand
ACCCCCCGCCCCCCTGTCCTCACCCCAGCCCACTCTAGGGAGTCACTGGGGATAAGTCTCTATGTCCCCCTCACTGGTCTGTGAGCCCTGAGGGCAGGGCCAGAGCTTTCTTGGTTATTGCTGTGTCCCCAGCACAGGGCCGAGCACAGAGGACTTGATTTTTTTTCACTAAGTGAAATTGAATACGTGAATGCATTCATTCATCTGTTCAATAAACAGGCCAGGCCTAGCTCTGGGGAAGCAGCAGGAACCAAGAAAGACCTCTTTTCTGACCTCTGGGAACGTGCATTCTAGAGGGGAAGACAGGTAGCAAAGAGGCAAGCGAGGAAGATAATTCCAGAAAGTGATAAAACCGTTTACATGAGAAGCGGATTGGCTGCCATGCTGCAGTGTGCCTGCAGTGGCCAGGGCGGCCAGGAAGGCCTTTCTGAGGAGCTGACATTTGATCTGAGTCCCAAGTGACCAAATGGAGCCAGCCACCTCGGGAAGCTTCCCAGGCAGTAGGGCCAGCGAGTGCCAAGGCCCTGGGGTAGAGTGAGCCTGGTGGGCTTTGAAAGGTAGGCGGGAGGCCCACAAGCAAGGAGAAGATGGGGTCAGAATGGCAGGTTCCCACAGACGATTCTGGACCTCGGGAAGGGTATGGGGGGTTGTGGGGGGCTTCTGAGCAGGGCAGGGATAGCCCTGACTCAGGCTTTCACAGGATCCCTCTGGCTGCCGTGAAAGGGGCAGGGGTGGAAGCTGGGAGCCCGGTGAGGATGCAGCCCCAGTGGTCCAGGCGGGGGTAGTGGCAGCTGGACTGGGGAGGGGCTGGGGGGAGGTGGTCAGATGACAGACTTTGGAGGCAGAGCTGACGGCCTCCTGATGGCTTGGACAGAAAGGTCCTGGGAGAAGCTCAAAGCTTTGGCTTGAAAGGCAGGGTGGGCCCGAGAGCGAAGCTTCGGTGCTCTCTGCTCAGACCCTCCGTGAACGTTTGCACAGGTGTTGGTCCTGGGGAGAAGCGGGCAGATGGGGGTGAATTTTGGACTCAGGAGCCTGGGTTTTAGGCTTGTGCGGCTGGTGGCTGGTCCCTTTCTCTCTGGCGGTGGGGACTGGGGAGTGGCCGAGTGGGCGTGGTTATGACTGGCGCCCTGGCGATCTCACCGGCTCCCCATAGGCTTCACCATCATCATTGAGCCCTTCGATGACAGAACCCCGACCATTACCAACCCTATCCTGCACTTCAGGTGAGACCCGACCCCAGTGGGGGCGTGACTGGACCACGGGCCCCAGCCCCCCTGGCCTGGCCCTTACCACCCTCGTCTGCTCCCTGCAGCTGCATGGACGCCTCGCTGGCCATCAAACCTGTGTTTGAACGCTTCCAGTCTGTCATCATCACATCTGGGGTGAGGACCCTTCTCTGCTCCCCAGTCCTCAGCTGTGGGGCTCCTGGTTCCTGCCCAGTCCTGCTGAGATTCTGCTGTCCTTGCCACAGACGCTGTCCCCACTGGACATCTACCCCAAGATCCTGGACTTCCACCCTGTCACCATGGCAACCTTCACCATGACGCTGGCCCGGGTCTGCCTGTGCCCCATGGTGCGTGGGAGGAGGTGGGGTGACGGGTGGGGAGATGGGAACAACGGGCCACCCTTCCTCCCTGTGCTCCCCGCCCCGCCCCCGTGCTGAGGCAGGAGAGCTTTCCAGATCAGGGTGTGGAGTCTGGTCAGACAGACCGGGGCGTGATGCTGGTGCCCCCAGCCCGGTTGCTCACCTGCACAATGGGAATGCCTCCTCCCCCGTCTCCCAGTGGAAGGGAGAGTGAGCCAATGAGTGTAAAACACTTACGTGGCCCAGGGCCTGGCTCTTGGTTAACGTGGCTTTGCCTGGTTCGTCTGGCTGTGACCTTGGGAAGTGACCCTTCTGCTCTGCCTCAGTGTCCTCTGTAAACTGGGCATCAGAACACAAGCCTTCGGGCCCTCATCTGAAGCCCTGGGGCCAGGTGTGCTTTAGAATTGAGAAGTTTTAGAAATGAGAGTTTTCCAGACTTTAGAAATTAGGCGTACACTG
>NW_011899055.1:0-2223 GCF_000151845.1 Pteropus vampyrus | reverse complement strand
CCCTGCCAGCCACGGCCTGACCTGCCTGGTGTCCGTCCCTAGGGCATCCTTGAAAACATCCAGAGGAACAAGCTGCTCTTTATTGAGACCCAAGATGGGGCTGAGACCAGTGTCGCCCTGGAGAAGTATCAGGAGGTAGGTGGGGTGCTGGAAGAGCTGCTGGGGAGGGGCCGTGGGGGGAGGGGCCCAGGAGGCGGCTCTGGGGGCTGCAGCTCTGTCTGGCCTCCCCTCCCCAGGCCTGCGAGAACGGCCGTGGGGCCATTCTGCTGTCGGTGGCTCGAGGCAAAGTGTCCGAGGGAATCGACTTTGGTGAGTGGACTAGGCTGCCAGGACCTCTGGCCATGTCTGTTCCCCCAGGGGACCACCCCACAGCTGGGGCCCCCAGCGGGGCCCCCGGCACCCACGCCCCTCTTCCCACCGCCGGGCCACACGAAGGTGGCTCTCCAGCCGGTCACGGCGGTGACTCTCGCCCCCGCCTCTGCCCACCCAGTGCACCACTTCGGCCGGGCCGTCATCATGTTCGGCGTCCCCTACGTCTACACCCAGAGCCGCATCCTCAAGGTGAGCAGCGCCCGGGGTCAGCAGGGCGCTAGGGCCCTCCCCTGGGACCCGTGTGGTGTGGGGAAGGGGCAGAGTGCGAGGGACGGGCAGGAAGGGACCCCTCCCCGTGTCCTCGCCCGCAGGCGCGGCTGGAATACCTGCGGGACCAGTTCCAGATCAGAGAGAAGGACTTTCTCACCTTCGACGCCATGCGCCACGCGGCCCAGTGCGTGGGTCGGGCCATCAGGGGCAAGACCGACTACGGCCTCATGGTCTTCGCTGACAAGGTGCGGGTCGGGCCCCGCCCACCTGCCTGCTCCCCTGTCATTTTGCAGATGGGGGGGCTGGGCAGGGTGTCCAGCCCACCCACCCCAGGGGTCCTGACACCCTCGCTCTCCTGCTCAGCGCTTCACCTCTGCAGACAAGCGGGGGAAGCTGCCCCGCTGGATCCAGGAGCACCTTAGTGACTCCAACCTCAACCTGACCGTGGACGAGGGGGTGCAGGTGGCCAAGTACTTCCTGAGGCAGATGGCACAGCCATTCCACCGGGTGAGCCTGAGGCCGCCAGCCCTGGCTTCCCTTCACCCTCCCGGGCCAAGCTCCTCCTCCAGGAAGGTCCCTTGGCTTTCTCCCCACGCTCCAGCCTGCCCTTGACAAAGAGAGCTTTGTGTGCGCCCAAGTGCTAGGCCTGGGAACTGGGGGGAGTCGAGGGCTGCAGGCACGAGCTTGTCTACAGTAGATGAGCAGGTGAGTGGGAGCCTGGAGGCAGCCGGGCGGGAGAACTGTGGTCAGCAGGTGGCAGGGTTTCCCTAGCTTGGTCACAGCCGTCTAGTGGCCACCTCCCCCCTCTGGCCTGTTTAGCTTATGCTCCGCAGTGTGTGGTGTCTCCAGAGTCAAGCCCCCCGTCCTGTAACCCCACCGTGCAAGCCACCTCCTGTCACCCTGGACCCCGTGTCCCCGTGTGGGGCATGTGGGCAGGTGCAGCAGCGGTCTTCCCACTCCGGCCTGACCCCTGTCCTTTGCCCATCCCCCTGCCCCCAGGAGGATCAGCTGGGCCTGTCCCTGCTCAGCCTGGAGCAGCTGCAGTCAGAGGAGACGCTGCGGAGGATCGAGCAGATCGCGCAGCAGCTGTAGCGCGAGGTGGGGGCAGGGTCATAAACGGTGTTCCCGGTCACTCCCGAGTCTTACCTGGCGCTCCCAGCGGCTTAGAGGGGCCTCGGGGAGGCGCTGGAAGGTCCTCGTGGGAAGGAAACAGACAGACGCTCGTGGCTGCCAAAGCTACAGCCTTTAATCTCAGGAGAGGGCGGCCCAGTCCACTGGGTGCCCCCCGGAGGCACGGAGCCAGGCAGCGGGGCGGAAGGACTCCCCTCTGCCTACCCCTCTCCCCAAGAAGCTGCAGCCATGCGATCCTGTCGCCTCTAGCGGGGAACCAGGTCCTGGGTGCTGGCGCTGAGGGTCCGAGAAGCCTCACTCAGGTGCTGGTTTGCAAACTGGGGACAGTCACAAGGAATGGCTGAAAGGGGGACAAAGTGCCGGACAGACCCGCTTCGGCTGCCACGAGAGCCACCCCCAGCGGGCTCACTGCCATCTCGTCCATCCCAGTGGCTGTACTGCTCACCCGGCTGTCCCCCCATGGCCAAGTGAAACCCACTGTTCTCCGGTCCTTGGGTCCACTCCAGCCCA
>NW_011899054.1:4623-5713 GCF_000151845.1 Pteropus vampyrus | reverse complement strand
CAAGTTGTAGTTCTCTGTTTTTTAATAGTGTTATTTAAACCATTTATATTTATTTCTTATACTTTTGATTTGTGCTAATCATCTTTTTTTCTGTGGATTATGTTTACAGCGCTTTATTATTTATTCTTTAATAAATTGAATTGATTATATCTATTTTACATATTTTTTTATTCCGTGTTTTTCCTTTAATTGGTGGAAGTTATATCTCCTTTTTTGCTATTTGAGTTTTATTCAAATTTTTAAGAGACATTTAAAGTTATGTGATATTTATATAAAACTTATGTTTATATATTGAAGCCTAGCTTTAATCAATACTTATAACCTCCTGTCTTCTCCCCATTCCTCTGAGCTCCCACAATATTAAAATTACATGCAATCTTAGTTCTTAATTTTATGTAGTAATAGTCAATTAAATAATTAATACTGTTATAAATTATGCTTATATTTTTATCAGTATTGCTTCCATATCTTTCTTTTGAGTTCATTTTTAATATTGCTGAGGTATATTCTCTATTAAATTATTCCGTGTAATATTCATAAGTGATATATTTTTAAGTGTTTTGTTGTTTAAAATGTCCTATTTAATCTTCATACTTGAACAACAGGTTGGAATAGTACAGAATACTATTGTCTCTCTGAAAATGCTAATTCTACACATTCCAAAGTCTCCTCTTGGTGACTCTATTAATTATGTATCTTGGGATATCTTTTTTGTAAAATGTAATGTAAATGTAATTTCTTTCATGATGATCGGTGTTCTCTAACATCCTGATTTGGGGTTGTAAGGTCATCATTTATTAGCCCTTTCTTTTCAGCCTGTCTGTGACCATAGCTTGACTCCAATGACTAAACTGGAGTCCTGGGCACAGGGGCTCCTCACTCCTTGTGGGCTTCACTCACCACCTGAGATTTTGCCCTGCCTCTCACATTTGCAGCTATTATCTGGAGGGAGGAGGAAGCTGCTCATCTCCAGGATGCTTTCACAGCAACTCTGGACCAGGCCCCTCCTGTCCCTACCCACTGCCTCCCAGTCCAGTGCTCCCCTGGGGCCAGCTTCCCCTCCTCATCACCCCATCCTGTACCTATTTTG
>NW_011899054.1:0-548 GCF_000151845.1 Pteropus vampyrus | reverse complement strand
CTCTCACTGCCAAGGCCCTGCCAAGAAGTCTCTTTTCAGTCCCTTATCTTTATCTAGCCAGTATCCACTGGATGCAGAATGTCAGCTTAAGTGTTGGGGCAGATAAGGAGGGGCTATTAGAAAGGAGTTAAAGATGGTGTGGCTCTTGGGTTGTAGAAAAGAATAGGATCTGCTTATGGCTCTTGGGGTGGAAACAGAGGAAGCAAACAGATAAAAAGTTTCCCCACTTCTTTCCATATTGACCGGATGGATTACAGTTTGAGCAAATATTTCCTTGGCTTTCCCCCTCCCTCTTGCATTGATATTGTGGCTCACAGTCTCATTTAAGGATGCATTTGTTTGCATGTCACATTAATGCAACAGGTCTATTTACTAAATCCTAGAAATCAATAGTCTAGTTTGAAGACGTGGCCCCTGCCTTGCTTTCCTGGAGATGGTCTCTGAAAGCATGGAGACGCATCGTGCACACACACATAGCTCCGTCATTTCTTTGACCATCAGCAGAAAGGCAAAATCCTAACTAAACCAGGTGAGACTGTAAAAACATC
>NW_011899053.1:2586-4404 GCF_000151845.1 Pteropus vampyrus | reverse complement strand
TTCACAGAATGACTCCTGCCCCTTCTTATGGGCAGAGGATCAGGAAAGAATGTAGGCTTTGGAAACAGACAGACCAAGTTTATATCCTTGCTTGGACACTGGCCAAGTGTGTATGTTTGACTTTTAGAAAGTCGTTCATCTCCTGGAGCCTCTGTAAAGTGGGCGAGCAGTTATCTTATAGGCTCAGTGCCTGGCATAGTGTTCAAATGTTGGTTCTTTTTCCTTGGCTGGGGCCTTCTGATTGGGCGGGTCCCCAAGCTCTCTCCTTTCCTAGATCACACTGAGAAGAACCTGAATCAGAAGGAGTGGGAGGGCAGGCTGCTCCAGGTAAGCACTCCCCAAAAGCTACCCACCTCCTTGCTTGCTGCATTTTCCCTCTTCAGGATTCTGAGGGAAGAGAGTCCCAGCCCACCCAGAGACTGAGGCCATGATCAAAGACCTCCCTGCTCAAGAGAAACTCTTTCTGTGGTCCCCTTGCCACCTGGTCCCTGCATCAGAGTTTCTGACTATATCCTAAGCCTTGACTCACCTTCCACATTTTCAAAGCCCTACATCAAGGGGGAGTAAAGGAAAGGGCCCTAGCTGTGTGTCCTTAGGCAATCTATTCAGCCTTTGTAGGCCTCAGCTTCTTCATCTGTAAAACAAAAGTAACTCCTGTCTTGCAGAATTAAATATGATGATAATAGGGAAGGGCCTTGTAAAATGGAAAGGGCTTCACACATGTAGCTGGCGTTACAATCATTGTCACTGTATCATCATTCTTCAGTACCGACTAATGCCTTCCACGTATTTCAGCTCTTCCCCATTTCTTGAGCTCTTTTTCCCTATTACAGATGATGTTCCCTATCTCTTGCTTCCTCCTGACCCCAGTTCCGTGGGGCAGAAAATCCAAGCCACTGTCCTTCATGGTCCTCTTATCCCTTCCTCTTCCTCAGTTTTCAAGTCAGTCATTAGTGGCCATCGATGATGACAACTGGCTGGAGCACCTCATCAGAGTTGTCTTGGAGAAGATAAGTTATTTCAGTGATGATGGTGAGGAGAAGGTGTGTCTGGGTGTGTGGTGGTTGCAGGGGAACAGTGGGGTGGAGGGTAGTTTCCGAGGAGCCTGGTGGGAGGGGCTATAGAAATGCACACGAGATATAGGACTTGGGGAAGAGAAACTAGTGTTCCTGTGTCCTGGGAATCAAGGGGTGGAGAAGACAAGGAGCTGGTGGTCACACAGAAACAGCAAAAATATCAAAGTGTCTTAATTTTCTTAGTGTTTTAGGCTTTATCAAGAACTTTGCCATCTGCTGTCTTAATAGAACCTCCCAGCTATTCTGTAACAGGATGGAGTTGGTACTTGGGTGTAGTGGAAGATTATTGAATTTAGAGTCAGATTTATGCAAGTGAATTCAAATAATATTTGAGGGCATGTCATAGACTAGGGACTGTGCTTGGTGTTGGGGATACAGAGCTAAGGAAGGAAGATGGGCTCCTTTCCTCGTGGAGCACAAGATCTGTGGTGGTGAAGGCCTGGGGTCTGGCCCTGGCTTTTCTATGCACTCCTGGTGTAATCTGGGTCAAGTGTCCTAGCATCCTTGAGATTTCAGTTGCCTCACTTGAGATGCAGCAAAAAGTAACTTCTACATCACCAGAGAGCAGACAAGGATTAAACAAGGATACCAGTGAATGCAAAGGCTAAATAACCTGATAGCTGTCATTATCCTTAACTTGTAGATGAAGAAACACTATTCAGAAGGATTTAGAGTCTCAAGCAAATTATTGGTAAAATTGACACCTGAATTCAGATTTCTTGATTTCTAATCTTGTTTTCTT
>NW_011899053.1:0-401 GCF_000151845.1 Pteropus vampyrus | reverse complement strand
GAGATAGCTATTCACAAAAGTACCTGTAGTCAGTTGAAGGGAAGGAACCCTCGGGTCTGGAAAAGGCACCAAGAGCATCTGCTAGAGCGGGGAAAAGGTGCCCATAGAGAAGTGTTAGGGGAGAGTTAAAACCTGGTGAGACATTCATTGGTATGTCCTGTTTGCATACTGTATCAAGTGCTTTGTCAGCACTGGAGACAGAGCAATGGATGGGACAGACACTGCTCCTCGGCTTTGTTCTCACTGGAGATGGGGGCTGGGACAAGTTAGGAACTAATCAAACAAATCCATAAATAAGAGAATGAGTGATTGCAACGAAGCTCTGAAGGGAAAAAACAGTACGTCGAGCTGGAGAGAAGCTTAGGAGCTTAGGGAATGCTCACTGGGCTGAGATCTGAAAG
>NW_011899052.1:430-694 GCF_000151845.1 Pteropus vampyrus | reverse complement strand
GGGTAGCCCCAGCTGGCTGGCCAGGGCGGGGACACATGCCGCAGGGGTGCGGAACTTGGGGCCAGAGCCTCATAAAGCTGGGGCGGCCTTTACTGCCCGGCTTTGTTGTCGGCTGCCCAGGGCAACGGCCATTAAAACGGCCGCCTCTGCCACACAACCCTTTATGGCCTTGCACAGCCCCTCAGCCCTGCCATTTGGCCTGGGGGTTAACCCCCCCCCCCCCCCCCCCCCCCCGCCGAGCCAGCCACCTCGGGCCGAGGGGTC
>NW_011899052.1:0-380 GCF_000151845.1 Pteropus vampyrus | reverse complement strand
CCCCGCCGAGCCAGCCACCTCGGGCCGAGGGGTCACCAGGCAGCTGGTCTCCACCCTGAGCCTCGGTTTCCCCACCCGGAATACAGGGGTCATGATGGCACACGGGGCCAGGGTAGAGCTGTTGTTTCTTACGCTGTCCTCGAAAGACGCGGATGCTGAGAGCTCGGGGGCTGGTGGACGCCCCCCCAGCCCCGGTCTGGGTCAGGATCTCAAAGGAAGAGATGTTGCCCCTCGCCAGGGATGGCCAGGGCTTCACTGGCCCCCAAGTGAGTGCCGTGGGACGGCTGTGACAAGGGACCACACACCGGGCAGCTTAAAACAACAGGAATTTCTTTGCCCACGACTTGGAGGACTGGAGTCTCAGATGAGGCTGTCGCAGG
>NW_011899051.1:2227-3585 GCF_000151845.1 Pteropus vampyrus | reverse complement strand
GTGAGAGGAGGTTTCTTTGAAGCAAGATTCGCCTTCATAAAGAGGAGTTAACAAATATGAGGTATTTAGATACTCAAGCGAGTGAGAAAATACATGAAAACCCGAAAAAGCATGCTATCTCAGAAAACACGATCTGTCCGAAGTGGCGGGAGCTCGGGCTGCGTGCAAGCTGAGGGGTCCCTGGAGCTGTGGGTTGTAGGAACTCTTAAGGGCCCTACGTGTCACGTGCATCCACCATTTTCCTGTGAGCATTAGGGGCCTGCCGAACAAGTTTGAACCAGAGATAATATTCGTGCTCAGGGAAAAATCACTGTTAATTCCCTCGTTCGCGCACTTTGATCCAATCAGGGCCATCTGATTGGGACTATTGGAAGAGTTGCATAGCTCTGTGCTAGATAATTCTCAAGTGGTCTCTGACCTTAAAACGGGTTAGTCCAGAAACCATGGGAAGTGACAGAGAGATGCCTCTCTATTTTGTGAACCTGAGTTAGCAGCCTTTCACGAAAATATGGTAATTTGTTAGTTCTGTGTTGGACTTCGAAATGGTCATTTCATATCAGCAAAATATTTCGTGCAATGTCTAATGTCTGTTAGACTTTCTTGCGGAAATATTTCTCATTGGAGCGCTGATCTGTGTCTCCATGCATCTCCTGCTCAAAGTCTGCCGGATGTGCTGATAAGACCTGAAGGAGAATCAGGAAATTCAAAGATTTAAGAAGGGTCTTCTAGACATAATTTTTCTTTTTTTCCAGCTGCCCCAAGACAGTGCATCGAACTTTACTTTGATGAAAAGTACTCTATTGAGCCGTCTTGGGAGTGCAAATTTGATCATATCGAAGTTCGAGATGGACCTTTTGGATTTTCTCCAATAATTGGACGTTTCTGTGGACAACAGAATCCACCGACAATAAAATCCAGTGGAAGATTTCTATGGATTAAATTTTTCGCTGATGGAGAGCTGGAGTCTATGGGATTTTCAGCTCGATACAATTTCACACCTGGTAAGTAGGCTTGTTTTTCTCCTTACATCTTTGTCTTCCTTAGCGTAAGAACTGTCGTCTTAGTATAAGAACTTCTGTAAGACAACTTTATAATTTTGAAAACATTTTCCAGTTCGATTTAAAACCGCACCTACAGTACTCTCCTCTTTCATTTCACAAATTCCGAAAGGAAAGTAAAATTGCCTTAAGCCTACACTAGAGATAAAATACAGTGACACAGGGGTCTGGATGGTCATCGGCAACGGTTAATTAAATGGACTTCCATCATGCCGAAATGCGTAATTTCAAAGATGGTCTGCAATGAAGAAACTAATTATACATTAAATCCCAATAAATGTGAAAAGGCAATTGTAGTAT
>NW_011899051.1:0-606 GCF_000151845.1 Pteropus vampyrus | reverse complement strand
TAAATTACGAGGCATTGCCGAAGTCGCCAGGGCGCCCGGTGAGCCGCATACTGGAGGGGAGGGCGCACTACCCGGTCACCGGGAAAGCCAGATTCTGGCACGGCTGCCAGGGACTGATCTGGCTTTCGGTCCTGGATCCCTTGTTTCTTGCTGCTTTTGCACATAATCTTTGACATTCTGTGCCTCAATATTTTTATTTTTAAAATAGGATAATATTGGCCATCTCATAGGATCGTTTGAACATTGGTTGATTGTCAACTAATGCATGTTTATGAGTTTTTTTCACTTCCTGTAAGATCTCAACGATGGGTAGCTATTATTTTCGTGAATATGATCACGTGTTCTTCGAAAGCAAAGGCGCTTGGTGTAGACGATTAGAACGAGTGCCCCAGGTTTTTTAAATTATAATGCCTCTTTCTCTGATGTGCAAAACCGGTTCCTACGTGATGTCGCTTTTGCTTGTCAGATTGGTGTAAGTGGGCCTGGGCCTCCACGTGGGGTTCAAGTTATTTCCGATGGCCTTCGTAAAATATGTCAACGCAGAATCGGCAGCGGGAAGGCCAGGCGGGCTTCAGCATGTTTGTGAATCTACCCCAGTCTGGAATC
>NW_011899050.1:3428-5183 GCF_000151845.1 Pteropus vampyrus | reverse complement strand
GCTCCCATGTGTTGTCTCCCTCCGCTTCACATCCGTCTCTTCTTCCAACTACCTGACTCACAGCTTCAGGCTCCAGCACCAGACACAGAAACAACAGCTCCACGTAGACTGTACAACCTACTATATAAGGTCGAATCTTATCACATTCTCACGATAAGTATATATTTAAATAGGCTCGATCATCAGGACTTGATTAGGGAAAGAGAACCACAAGGAAAATCCATATTTAGTTGATAGATGAGGAAACTAAATATGAAGAATTACTTACTGTCAAATACTAATGTATAATGCTAGTGAGACTGAAGACTTCTTTTAGTCTTTGTAGGTGAATTCCTAAAATCATCTAAAGCGCTGTGCTCGAGAGTAAAAAAAACCACCTGAGCACCTACTCCACACACAGTGGAACGAAGTGGGTCATACCCACTTGTTTATTCCACCTAGTGCTACTCTGTGTCCATCATCTCTCCAAGAACCTTACAAGCCAGCCACACAGAACGTCTCACATTTTTCCCAGTGTATTAGGTTCTTCATAAATCTGGCAGACATCGCTTCTTTCTTCAAGCTAAAACACAAGTGTTATGTCTACGGCCATGCCATCCTGAACGTGCCTGATCTCGTCTGATCTCGGAAGCTAAGCAGGGTCGGGCCTGGTTAGTACTTGGATGGGAGACCACCTAGGAAGACCAGGTGATGTATGTGTAAAAAATTAAAAAATAAGGGATTGTAAGCTGACAAGGTCCTTGCGATCTGTGAGGTCAACCAAGGGTTGCCGTGCCCAAAAAATTTTAAATGAATGAATGAATGAATGAATGAAAATCAATCGGTCAATTAATCAATCAATCAATCACGAGTATTACCTCCGCTGTAAGGCTTCCTTCAATTCCCCAGGCACAGCGGGCTCTTCTGCTCATGTCCTCCATCACTAGGCACTGACCGCCCCAATGCCAAGGAACTGATGATTTCTCTTACACATTCGTGCCCAGGGGAATGTGCAGTATACACCTACTCAGAAGAAAGGGGCTGGCCATTCATTCAATTCATGAAACCGAAGTGTAAAAGATGACACTATTATGTCTACTGGATGGCGCTGGGGTTACCAAATGCTATTATTTTGATGCCAAACATAATCACGTCCACAATATGGTAAGAATGGTATAGTAATTACCAGAGTATTGCTTTGTGCATAATGAACACAGTCACTTAATTTCCACACAAAAGGAGCACGGTAACGTTTTCTAATTTTTTTGTTTGTAGGGTGGAGGTAGGTAAAGTAACTTACTGATTACTGCATTTTATTAGGTAGAGTTAATTACATACGGGGGGTATTTAAATCTATTTTATTTTTCATACAAAAATTTCCTGTTATTCTGCATGTGCCGACTTCTCCAAGTTTTCACAGATTTGAAAGGTTAGATTTGTTTCTTGAAGTGATAAATAAGTTCATTCTTTTAGATTTATTTCCCATTCAAATATGACATCGTGTCCGATGTCAGAGGCATGGTGCCTTTACACGGCTAATGTCTACGGGACACGGTTTGGGACTTCTCCTTCTCTGGTCCTAACTCTGGTGACTCTCTGCACCTGTGCTTCTGGGGCACAAGCAGCTCCAGAAGATCACAACTTCCACACGCACCTGGAGGACTGGCGTCCAGTCTTTACGCCAGCAAAGAACACAAACGAGTTGACACGCTCGTGCAGAAGCACACAAAAAACACTCTTCCTACAGCACTGTGATACGTGGACAAGACGTCCTGG
>NW_011899050.1:0-2228 GCF_000151845.1 Pteropus vampyrus | reverse complement strand
GGCTTCTCATAGCTCCTGGCATATTGCTACCCTTGTAATAACTATACATAGTTATTTGGAGACAGGACTCATACGCATAATAATAAACTCCATAAAAATATTTGAGAGAATATACAAGAGCTAAAATTTATGGTATAGAAAGTGAAGTTCATGAAAGAGGGGACAACGCTGTGAGAATGCTGGGCTGAGGAAGTCTTTTAGAATCACGTGTCGTCTGTGTCCATGTTAAGAAACCACTTTCTCTCGTACCAAACTGCATTTTGGAATTCAGACAAGACTGAGTTTGAATCTTAGACTCTAAGAAGTTACACGACTTTCCCAAGATTACAGATCCCAAAAGTGGAAAATCTAAGCTTGATCTATAAAGTGTATACAATAGTTCCTTTCAAAGTTGCAGTGAAGATCCAATGAATATAGTATTGAAATATCTAGAACATAATAAGCACTAAAATGCTATTCTCCACTTACCATAGAAATACTTGTAGTCTAGGTTATGCCTGGAATAATGAAATTTGCCATCCACTTTTCTTAAAGTTAGGTTTGAGGCCACTTTTCCTAGAATAAGCAAGTAACATAGACTACTCGAGGATAAATTCATATGGTTCAAAATATGAAGTTTGTTCAAATGATGGGTTTTACAAATTCAAAAAAGAGAAGGTCCAACTAAATATATGAATTGTTTTGGTACCAGGTGACATTTATTCTAAATACCTCTTATATATCTATTGTTTTCCACAAAACTACACTTTTTGCCAATTCTTAATTTTCAACTAATTTATATTCAAGTCACCACTAACATGTATAATGGAGAAACATATTTTTTAATGTCTTTGAAAACTCTTGTTCTCTTGCAAGTCCAAATATACTTATTTAGGAAAATGCATTAAAATAGAATATTGAATGCCCCTCCCACTCCAGTCTTTTCTTCCATTTCAAATGTTGTCACAGTCTTTTTTTGTATGAGACTAATATCCTGGATTTACCACCATTCTCGTGTTCTAAAAATAATCAGGATTATATCTATCAGTTACTCTAACTCCTTCCCTGTCTCTGTCTCTGTCTCTGTTTCTCTCTCTTTCTCTCTCTCTTAGAATTGAACTGAACTCTGGACCTTATTCAGTCTTAAACTTCTTTTTGACTTAATTTCAGAACTCCTTAAATGGTATTCTACAAAACAGCTACAGTTTAGATACTTCGTGTGACTTTATTGGTTGAATTCTGACATAGAGAGTGGCTGGCTCACATTTCCCCAATGTAAAGATACATTAATATATTCTTTCTTCGTAAGGGTCTGACTCCTGTAGCTTGAAGGGTAATACTCAGCAGAAATACTCCAGTCCTATTTTACCAAAGATCTTTCAGTTCACATGACTACATATGAGTATAACACACATGATCAAAATCATCGGATTTAGAGAAAAGTTCTTGTTTACCACCTACACCTAGCAAAAAAGGAAATAATTCAATTATATACGTTACAAAATTCATGGTGGCCAGGAAGAAAGATTTGGCAGGTCTATACTCTTTTGAATAAAGACAAAAGTTCTAAGATTTTAAGGGTTAAGAGAAAAAGCTTTAGGGAGACTCAGGTAAATACAAGAGGTGAAAATTCTTTACTTCTAATTTATGTTAGAATCAGTCTAGAAAATGCTTTTTTTTTTTCATTTTCTCATATCATATACAAGTCTCAGAAAAATTAACCTATTGTTCTTTAAGTTTTTTAGGGGGTATGTAAATGTACATTTCAATGCTTGAAGCTATATATTCATAGGAGTATACATATATACAGGATGCAAAACTTTGCTTTTAAAAGAAATTATAGAATACTCCATCTGGTATAGAATATGGAATTCGATGTCACTTTTAGATAACTACATATAAAGTGGCAAGTAAGATCTGTTTAATAAATTCCTTAAAGACCAATTTGAAACCACTTTGGACTAAATCTTCAAAAAACTCAAGGAATGTGACACACTGACTCCTACTTAAAGCACCTGGACAGGAAACTACATTATCTTTACTGCATTTACTTCAACGTTGATATTTACATGGCTGAATTCAGAGCGTCGCTGCTCCTTACAAAGAATCTAGTATAAGCAAAACATAGGCTGAATGACCTCGCATAATAACAAAATTAGAGCAAAGCTTACCTTTATTCACTCTCCCCATAGAGGATCTGTGAGCTGAGTGTTCACAGCTGAGCAATGGTAAAAAAAAAAAAAAAAAAA
>NW_011899049.1:3864-4193 GCF_000151845.1 Pteropus vampyrus | reverse complement strand
TTACTTCTTTAAAGACCAATATCTAAATATAATCACATGGGAAGTTAGGACTTTGACATATGAATTTTGGGGGGCACAATTCAGGTTCCTATCTATATTACCTATTTAATCACTTCCTCAGATGGGTTATTTCTGTTCCCCTTTCCCCTATTATTTGCTCACACAGTACTGACATCTTTCCTTCTTTGCCTTTATCCCAATTTGTAACTATATAACTACATATTTGTGTAATGTCTCTCTTTACCTCTAGACTCTACTGTGTTAATACTTGAATTTTGTTCTTTTTAAAAATATATTTTTTATTTTTCAATTACAGTTGACATACAATA
>NW_011899049.1:0-1104 GCF_000151845.1 Pteropus vampyrus | reverse complement strand
CTGTTTTATTCAATGATCAAATAATTAATTTGAAATTTATCTCTTTTATTTGGATATTCAGGATTAAACTAATCAACCTTGAAGCAAATGAATTAAACCATTGTAGAATTGAGCTAGACTAGAAAAGCCTGATCCTGGAGTCTTGATAAAAGTAATTTAAACATCCCTTTTCTTCAAAAAAAAAAAAAAGAGAGAAGAAGGAGCGGGGAGGGGAGGGGGAAGAGGAGGAGGAGGAGAAGGAGGAAGTACAATTCTCGGATGGTAATCATCAAATGGAAGAGAGTTTCTGGGGTTCCAAAAAAATGGCATGTGATTTTGGATGGAGGATACAGCCTTACTAAATCTTCTTTCTTAGAAATCATGGTTCAAATATCAAAAATGTGTCTGTTGGAATTGGCCGTTGCAAAACTGACATTCTCTGACTTTGGGCATGATGAATTTACTAAAGAGAAAAAAAATGTTTATCTCGTTCTGGATCTTAATCATATTTCTATTTAGAATTATCATTAAAAATAGTATTTCTCAAAATAGTTGATAAATTATAAGTCATAATAAATTTGTGACGTTATCAAATAGAAAAGTGTTCCCAAAGCAATTATTTCACATTTTACAGAAAAATGAATCTTTTATATTCTTAGTTCATTTATGTTATATCTCAGTTGCTTGTGTTTTATATTCTTTTTAGTGTGTGTGAAAATGTGCAGTGTTTGATTATTTAAAAGCTTAACTAATTTAGAAAGAGCCAGTCAGAAACAAATGTAATACATTATGTTCAAAGTAATCATGCAGATTTTCCATCACGAGATTTTTCTCTCTTCCTTCCTTTTCTTTTTAACAAGTTGAATCATAGGAGACTATTATCTTTCTGCTAACCTTGAGACAAGGCAAAAGCAGATTTGTTTCAGAGCACATGGCCCATATTTATGAGGTACCTAGGAAAATGAAAAAAGCCACTTAGATAAAAAACTTGGTGGGGACTCATGATGGTCAGATTTTTCAACAACATTCTATTAGGATATCTTTTTTTTTTTTTTTTTTACCAGTCTGGTTTTATAAAGTGGCTTGTATTTTCTGGTTATAAGAAAGAGTTTTAAGTCTATGTAT
>NW_011899048.1:5745-8032 GCF_000151845.1 Pteropus vampyrus | reverse complement strand
AATTGTTCTCAGGGCTGGTCTGTAACAGTTGGGCTGTGACTTAGTCAGATGAAGCCTGTAGTTGACCTACTCTGCCCTGGGCTAGGTTTTGGAAACCAGAACTAGCTCTAGAAGTGTGTCCTGATTTTGGGAATAAGATTAGTGAAGGTCATTGGGATCATTAGATCCTCAAGGGCATGGACCATGTCTGTTTATTCCCCAGTGTACACTTGGCATCTGACACGGCCCTGGGCGCATGGCAGGTACTGAGTAAATAACTTGTCGAATTAGGCAACAAAGTTAAGTTGGGCAATTGATGTTCTTGGCATATCATTTTCACTTGGTGACAGGAAACCACAACAAAAGAGTGTGTGTGCACACACACGTGCCCGTGCATGCATGTGCTTTATAACTTCCTTAAGAAATAAATAGATTTGATTTCAGTTTTTGGAACTAAAAAGAAATACAGAGAATTATCTTGGAATTAGTGGCTGGTTTCCCACAATAGCAGGTTCCTTGATCGAAAAAGTAGTTTTAGGTTCTTTTAGAGATGGAGAAAAAGATGGCAATGACTTTTGTTCCTTTCCTTTTTTGTGTCTGCAAGGATTTAGAATAGAGAGAAGCCATGTGGAAAACAGACAGTTTTCTTCCAGACTTTAGGTCTTGAAGATTAGTAGAACATACTAGGAAATAAGGTTCTTTCTCTTGGGAAATTACTAATGCTGGCAGCTTGAAATAGCATGGAAAAGACTTCGTAGTGACAGATTTTCAGACAGTTTGTTAGAGAGGAGACGGGCCCACATAGAGTGAAAGCAGAAAGAAAGACTGAGTTACATTAGCAAGTAATAAAACAGTATAGTCTGGAGCAGAAAGGCATTCAACATGTTCCTAGCACTTACTGTGTCGGGCCATATAGTATAAATATTATTTTTGCAACAGCTGTTATTTGAAATATCTTATATTTTTAGATAGGTACAATTATCCCTGTCTTACAGATAAGGAAACTGAAGTTTGTAAGGATATCTATAATTAACTCAAAGCCATATTAATAACTAGTACATATAATGGAGTGAGAGTTTGAACCCAGACCCATCTGATTCAAAAACCCAAGTTCTTTCCCCAGGTTAAGCAGTTCCTTGCCTTTCTTATAACTGTATTCTATATTTAGCGATTATCCTGAGTACTTCATAGCTTTTACCATTTTTAAAGGAAGCGATCTATTTTTATAGTACTGTTGGGTTATGAACTCAGTGTTGTGAATTTAGCTATCTATGCCTCTGTGTGTGTGTGTGTGTGTGTGTGTGTAGGCAGTGGTGGTGGGGAACATCCAAGTGGTCCATATCTTTGCTGCTCAAAGTGTGGTACAGCATTGGCATCACCAGGGAGCTTATTAGAGCTGGAGGCTCAGGCCCCACAGCAAACCTTCTGAATCACAGTCGGCATTTTTAATAAAATCCCTCAGTGATTTGCATGCATGTCAAAGTTTGAGAAGCTCTGGTCTTAACTCCTATGATTCTAAGGCAGCTACCTGTATGGTCGGCATATTGTGCAAAAGCAGCAATAGTACAATGACAATAAGTTATTATCCTAGTTTATTGAGTGCCTGCTATGTACCAGATGATGTTAAGTGTTTTATGTAGATTTTCTTATTTAAAAATTCTCAGTAACCCTGTGATATGGTATTTTTGTTCTTATTTTAGAGATGAGAAAACTGAACTTTAGGGGGACTAGATAACTTGTCCAAAACCAAAGAGCCCTGATTCAATTTGAGTGTGTCCGATTGCAGCCTTATGCTCTTAACTATCATCTCATGCTCTCCAGCTTATCTTACAAATCAGTAGATGCTGATTACCGATGTCGGACTGATGATGATAGGAAAGTTACTTATAGCAGCGGTTCCTAACCTTTTTGGCACCAGGGACCAGTGCTCCTATGAGCATCAGATGCCTGATGTTCTGAGGTGAAGTTGAGGTGGTGATGCTAGCACTGGGGAGTGGCTGCAAATACAGATGAAGCTTTGCTCACTCGCTTGACTGCCTCTCACCTCCTGCTGTGTGGCTGCGTTCCTCAGGGGCAGCCCCACTACCAGTCTGCAGCCTGGAGGTTGAAGACCCCTAAGTTATAGCATGGAGCATTGCCCATTCACAAATGGCATTCTGTGAAATGAATTTTATTTTACTGACTTTAAATGGTGAGACAAAAATGAAGTTATCTCTCTTGAATAATATCATATGGGGTATTTTTTTTCTTCTTTGGAGTAGAATAAATACTTAGACAAAAGAACTTAGGAAACATTTTCATTCTATGG
>NW_011899048.1:0-2150 GCF_000151845.1 Pteropus vampyrus | reverse complement strand
GGGAGAAAAATCTTCACTAAAAGTAGGAAATGGCTAAAGCCCAGACACTGAAGGATGTCTGCCAAATTTGGTGATATTTAGAGCAAATTCAAGGAAAATCAAACTTGTTTCTCTTAGAGCCCTGTCAGGCGGAGGCTTTGTGAGGCCAAGGCAGGAAGCCCTTACTTGAAACAGAGAAGTGGAAGGCACAGGTAGGCCTCCCAAGAAGTAGAGCTCTTTTATAATTTAGATTTATATTGTGTTTTTTTTAACTTTCTTGTGGTAATAAATTACAAGTGTGAATAATATAACAGAATCCTATGTTTATGGATTTATTAATTCTAGATAGTATCTGTTGACTCATAAAAAATTTAAAAATAACACATTCATACTTCCATCTACTCTAATCTCTTGGTTTTATTGCTTATTATTTTCATATTATCAAGATTTATTACATCTCCTTTTTTTGTAGTTGCTGTACCTATATTTATTTTCTGGCATTAAGATATAATTAACATATTGTATAAGATTAAGGTGTCCATGATAATTTGAATACAGATCTATTGCAAAATGATTTCTACAGTGAGCTTTGTTAATACATCCATCCTCATGGATTTACCGTATATATGTGGTGAGATTTATAACATTTTCATTACATTCTTTATGCCATAATTGTTTGGCTTCCATTTTATATTTAAATAAGTTATGTTGCAAAATAAATAAATAAATAAATAACAAAAGAAAATCTCAAAGTAGGAAGGCTAACAAAATAAAATAATAGAATTAAGATGAACCACTTAGTTATTAGACCGTAATGTAAATGGGATAAACTCATTCATTGGAAGGAAGCAGTCTTTTAAATATAAGCCATCTAAAACAAAGTCATTACAGGCAAATGTAAACTAAAACTCAGTAGTAGTTGTAATTAATATGAAAGGTGGAGTTTTTACTCTTAATTTTAATGTGTTTGGTGGTCTGAATTTTTGAAACAAACTTGTGTTACTTTCACAATTTTTGAGACATCCCAGCCTATATCCGTTTCTGATAATGAAACACAGATGCGTGTTCTTCACAGTAAACAGTGACTCTGTTGAGCTCCCCAGTTTTTGTCATGTGGCAGGCCCTCGGTGCGTAGTGGCTGAAAGAACATCTCCTCAAGATACTGTAGTATTATGATATGTATCTCACATTGCCCAGAGCTTTGGAGTTTGTATTTTTCTGTTTTAGGTCTCATGCAGCCTTGTGACATTACCATTACTTCATAAGAGATTTTATTACAGTTTTACAGATGAAGAAAATAAGGCTCATGGAGATTAATTTGCTTGCTCAACATCACACTGTCCCATGTCTCTTGAATCATTTTTTAAGTAAAATATTTTTCTCAACATACTATAGTGATCTCTTCAATAAGGTAGTATAGATTCTACTGAATAAATATAATCATTTATCAACTAAAGACATGATTTTAAAATTACATTAATTCATATTAGAAGGATTAAAGGAATATACCTCATTTCAGAGAGGTTTCCATCTTTAAAGGGACATGATTTGGAAAAATAACTTGTGTGGAGTAGTTTGTTCTGGGGTAGCCAGTGTAGATGACGGTTCATTGTTGACTTCATTTTCTTGATGGGACAGCTGTGAACCACCCATATATCTTGGTTCTATCCTAGAAACCCACTTCTTCATATAAATGAGAGGAGTAGACTGTCCAGGGATTGCTGAGGATGTGTGGGGGTTGCGAGACTCTAGGACTCGAGGTAATGGAAGCCTTTGAGGTCAGAAAAATACAAACTCCTTGTGTGTGAGCTTTTACACAAGGCTTGCTGGAGGCACATGACGGTTTCTTCCTGTGTAAGTGGTCGAAATGTGCATCTATGGGTGCACTTAGTATTGTTTGGCATTTTTAATTGTTACTCTGGGCTTGGCATCAGTATTTTGGCTGAGGTGCCCACTCTGTATGATGTATTGGCTGAACTTTAATCTCTGAGGTCTGACATTCAACTTTTGAGGGCAAATAGGTGACCACAGTATAGCCACATGCCAACTATTAACAACTGCAGAGGTTCAAAATAAAATGTTCAGCTTCTTGAGGGTAGACATCATGCTGTCCTTTATATTTTTTAGCATAATGTGAGGAGTATAGCAGATAGTCATTAAATACCTGTATA
>NW_011899047.1:0-4767 GCF_000151845.1 Pteropus vampyrus | reverse complement strand
CAGCCTCTGACCCTGCCGTGCCTGCATACCTCGCCTCCACCGCCTCCCTCCAAGGTCCTCAGAGGACCTCTCAGCGTCTCAAACACTCTGTTCAAACACGCACTGGCATCTCTGGAATGTAATAAAGATTGTTATCCAAGAACAGAATGTGAATCCATATCAGGTATGATTTGAGCCTGTGAGTAATCAAGATTTAAATATTCTCTTTGGGTTATAGACATAGTTTCCCAGCTTATAGTATATGCAAAGTTTGAATCTTGCCAGCAATGGTGCGGTTGGCGGTGGGGCGGGGGCGTTAAGTCTTCATTAACTAGCCCAGAACGTCATCTTGGTGGAGAAAAACCAGCCGCATTTGAGCCTGAAAGATAAATATTAAAAATGGATTTTCCCCCAAATTATGGGCCTACTGGTTTCATTTAGCATGTGCCAGTAAAAGAAAACTTTCGGCCTGCCTTCCAATTGCATCTCAGCAAGGATATTTTTACTTTCGCATCTTAGTACCTTCAGCTAGTGAAGAATCATCAGAGTGAAGAATAAAAAGCATTTGAGGAAAAGATACTGCAGCTAAGAGTCAGAAATTGTCCCTATCTTAATGAGTGACTTAAGTTTTTAATAATTTGGATTTCTTATCTGCTAGAAGAAAATATTACCTACTCTATGTCCCATAAGGTTTATGCATTAAAGACATAAAAGCACTCTGCAAAGTTAAAAGCATCCATAAACATGGCAATCATATTTATATATCTATGTCTATAGCGGCATTATTCGCAATAGGCAAAAGGTGAAAACAACTCAATGTCCATCGGCTGATGAATGGATAAACAAAATGTGGTGTATGCGTACAACTGAATATTATTCAGCCTTAAAAAGGAATGAAATTCTGATACATGCTACGATGTAGGTGAGACTTGAAGGTATTATGCTACATGAGATAAACCACTTACAAAAGAATACACGTTGTATGATTCCGCTTATATTCAGTACCTAGAGTAGTCCAATCCATAGAGGAACAAAGCAGACCCGTGGTCGCCAGGGGCTGTGGAAGGAGAGAATGGGGAGTATTGTTTAGTGGGCACGGTTTCAGTTTGGAATGATGACAAGGCTCTGGAGACGATGGTGGCGATGGCCGCATGACATTGTGAATGTACTGAATGTCACTGGACTGTACACTGCAAAATGACTAAAATGGTCAATTTTATATTTTACCACAGTAAGAGTACATAGTACTCTATACACTCTAAAATAACAACATAATTTATGGAAAAAGCAATAATTTGAATTGATGGATTTACTGGTGTACACATCCATAGTTGAAGTGGGTTGCAGCAAGCCTTCACCTGGACTGGGTTTATGTAAAAGTGCGGGCTCAGCCACCCACATCGAAATCTGATGTGTCTGTGTGTACAGAGGGAGGAGGCCAGGTGGCTTTTAGACAGTTACATCTAAGAATTGCAAAGCAAATTAAGGATTCTAAAGGAAGTTCATATATCGGCGTTATAAGAATAAGTTAAACACTTGATTTTCCCCAGAATTTACCACCAAGTAGTTCAGGAAAAAGCTTTGAATATCTGCATATTTTCTACATGTTGAACTTTAAATCCGCAGTTTTCGAGCCTCTGCTGTGTGTTTGATCCCTTCTTCTGTTTCCAGTATTCTAACACTTACCTTACTACTTAGCTCTGTGAGGTCTGTGAGGACAGGGACCAATGTGTTGATTTCCTCAGCTCTGAACACACAGGGCTGGCACTTAGTCGGTGCTTACAAAGCCTTTATGAATGAATGAACAGATGTGCAGGGGTGATGCAATCATAGGATAAGCATATTTTAGAGCTAAATAGGCTTTGTGATTCTGTCACTTTAGTGGGCAAACGTGTCCTAACATACCTACGCCCGAGACCCTCCCTAGAGAGCTGCAGGATTCAGGGCCCTCTAGGGAAAGTTCTACGGGCAGCAGAATGGCAGAGGGTTTTTCTAGGCGCACCTCCCTCTCTCAGTTAAGGCTCAGGGGTTTCTGGACTGAATGAACCAAGGTTATCATTATCTTCTCCTTGGAACCCCCTTGGGAATATATAGGTTTCCATAGGAATCGAAGTTATTCTGAGGACTTCCTGGTTACACATCCACAATGAGATTCTCAAAGCCACTCAGGAAATCCAGAAGGATCCCAACGTCCATCCCTGCTTTAAATTCTCTGGCATATTAAGTCACTCTAGCCCACGTCTGCCAGTCAGGTCGAGATGGCTGATGCGGTAGGGAAGCACAGCCCTAGTGCTACCAGACCTGATTGTTTGGGAGAAGCTCATAGTCCAATGGTTTATGGGAAATTTATAGGTTTTTTAATTTTCAAAATATCTGTGAGCCAAACATAAGAAATATGTGAACCAGAAGTGTCCCTGAATATATTAAAAGTTCTAAAACTTTCAGCTTGCAAGTCTTTTAGAAAGTTTTTAGATCGATCTTCCCTTTTTTTCTTTCCAATCTTCTTTCTTCCATCCCTGCTCTCTCCTCCCTTCTCCCCGTCCTCTCTCCCTGCCTTCCTTCCATAATATTTATTGAGCAGCTACTATTTCCAGGAACTATTCTTACTACTGAAAAATAGAGAAAAAAAGAAAGATAGTCACAGGCATATAAGTAGAGCCTAAGGAATAAAGTCAATAAAATTGTAATAACTATGTGTGGTGCCAGGTGGGTACGAGACTTACTGCGGGGGGGGCGGTCATTTTGTAAGTTATAAAATGTCTAACCACTATGCGGTACGCCTGAAACTCATATAATACTGCGCATCAATTGTAATTTAAAAATTTTTCAAAAATACTAAGAAAAAAAACACTATACAAAATCAGAGTTTCGATTCTGGCAGGACAGGAGAGGAGACAGGCAATAAACAAAGAAATAGACTATCTGGTGATAATCGCTATGGAGAAAAATAAAGTGGGCAAGAGGAGTAAGGGGTGGGGAAGGTGCTACGAATTTAAATAGCGAGGAAGGGAGAAAAACAAGGGGCTGGTGGGGACCGAGAGAGGACGGAGCCATTAACTTGCTTAAACCCTCTCACACTTAAGAACCTCCGCTTCTCATATGTTCCCGTGGTCAAGCATATCACTGCAGGTCTCTGAGTGAGGCTGGTGGTAGCATTTCCCTCGGGACTTCCAACCTGTGCTACCGCGATGGCGGTCGAGGAACCAGTTCCGGAGCCTCCTCCTGCTTGATGCTAACTTGTGCTTTTGTGGAAATTTACCAGCAATGTGCATTTGTTAATTCACTCGTTTATGCATTTGCTAAATGTCTACTAGGTGCCGAGCGCAATCTAGAATGCTGGGGGATCAAAGCTGGAACAGGCACAGCTGATGGCTGCCCAAAGAGCTTGCATCTAGTACTAAGAAGCAAAGATAAAGATGAATAGATGGAATAAAGTATCTCAGGTGTACACACACACACACACACACACACACACACACACACATACGCACAGTATCACTTCTGGAGACATCAGGGCTGGAACAGCCCGGGAAGAGAGAGAATGAGGATGTGTCTCAATCTGGAAGCATAGCAGTGAAAGTCTCATTATTTATAAAGTCTCATTTATTACTGACTTGTATGTCATTAAATGTCAACAGTAATATATTAGCCTCCTCGGTTGACATATTAGAATCAATTGTGAAAAATACATCAATTCTTGCCAATAAATGTATTTCTTCTCTGAAGGAACTGTCCACTGTTGCATGCCTGATTTCATCTGCATAATACTCAGCCAGAATTTTTGTTCACGCAATTCAAAAAAAAAGTTATTAGTGCTGTCTATGCCCATTTACTATGGAAAAATATTTAAATCCACGTTAACTTCTCACTAATGATGTTCTGAACACAGAAAGACATTAGGGATTAGGTGTGCTTATCTCATTAAAGTCAATTATAAGAAGGAAAGGTTCCTACCATGAACCTGTATTTCTAAAGCATTCGTAATTGTGAAATGCCATGCAGTTATTTTGTTTACTAGCTCTTGGCATTCCTCCAGAGGGCTAGAGATGGGGCAAGCAGTCCCTTTCACAAAAGGAGAAATGAGTCTTGCCATGAGGTGTGGTTTGTCAGCGGTCACAGGACTGGGCATTGGAGTGGCAAGACAAGAAGCCACAAAGTCTGATTCTTGAAGTATCATTCTTTAGATCAAAGATGCCTTTGGCTCAATCAGCTACAGAAGGGTCAGAGGTATGCAAAACTCAGGCAGAAGTAGTTTCAAAATTTTACACTCTGACAAACTAAGGTAAAATCATGAATTAACCTACCAGCTTTTGCACCAGGGGCAGAATACATCACAAAATTTACCTGTTTTATTTTCAGTGAAATATATTTCGGCCCTGTGTTTTTATCTTACACTACTGGACTTTTTCTTTTTTTTGAGATATAATTCACATACCATAAAATTCACCCTTTTAAAGCATATAATTCATAGGTTTTAGTACATCCCCAACATTGTTACATCATCACCACTAATTCAGAGCACTTTGGTCACTCTGAAAAGAAACCCCACACCCCTAAGCGGGCATTCTCCGTTCCCCTTTCCCTAGTCCCAGGCAACGACTCATCTGTTTTCTGTGTCTATGGATCGGCCTAGTCCATTTACATAAATGAGACCACACAGTATGTGGCCTTTTGTGTCTGGCTTCTTCCACTCAGCATAATGTTTTCAAGTTCCATCCATGCAGTGGCATGTATCAGTACTTCGCCCTTTGTTACAGCTCAATAGTAATGTCTCTGTATACATGACAT
>NW_011899046.1:2598-3986 GCF_000151845.1 Pteropus vampyrus | reverse complement strand
TTTAATTTTTATTTATTTTAAATTTTTTTATATTTATTTCTTTATTTTTAGCATTTTTTAAAAAAATTTTTTCCTCCTCACCCCCTTCCCTCCCCCTTCCCCTCCCCCTCCCCTCTGGTAACCACTAGTCCATTGTCCATGTCTCTGAGTCTCTATCCTGTTCATTTGTTGCTTTTAGGTTTATATCCCACATATAAATGATATCATGTGATTTTCAACCTTTTCTGTCTGCCTTATTTCGCTTAGTATAATTATTTCAAGGTCCATCCATGTCATTGCAAATGGCAGTATTTCATCTCTTCTTATGGCTGAGTAATATTCCATTGTATATATGTACCACAGCTTCTTTAGCCAGTCATCTATCGTAGGATACTTCGGTTGCCTCCATGTCCTGGCCACTGTGAATAATGCTGCTATGAACATTGGTGTGCAAATATCTTTTTGGATATGAGTTTTCAAGTCTTTGGGATAAATACCCAGTAGTGGGATTGCTGGATCATAAGGTAGATCAATTCTTAGTTTTTTGAGGAACCTCCATACTATTTTCCATAGAGGCTGTACAAATTTGCAGTCCCTAAATATTTTAAATGTAGGTAATTGGATTCAATTGTGAAGAATGGTGTGTCCTACTTTAATTAGCTTCCCAGGTGAGTGAGATAACATCACTGATTTAAATGAGACTAGAAATTGCTCACTAAATCTTGTGCAAACCATTCCACACCCAGCAAAGTCAGGCTTCAAAAAGAATGGCAAGCTATGCCTTTTTCAGGTAATATTAACTTAAACCCAACAAAATATCAGTGGACATGAAGTGCTCAAACTACGGTGGCTGGCACATAGTGCCCACTCCCAAGTTCAATGTCATCTGCCCTGAAGCCTCTGAAAAATAGGTATTTCCTTTAACTATGACAGACCTTTAAACTTAGAAGAAATTTAGGAGATTATTTAGTAGAATTTATCCATTTTATGGGTAAGAAAGCCAAGGCCTAGTAAGTGTTAGCAGCAGAGCCAGGCCTTGTAATTCCTTGTCCCTCCCCCACTCTGTGAATCATCTAAAAACCTAAGAGATTGGCCAGGGACAACTGGTTATTTTTCATTTCATTCCTCTTCGAACGTTTTCATCGTCTTTCTTTTTTCCCCCTGAATTAAACAATGGGGCCTCTTTCTCAAGAGTTTGGTTTATTTATGAAAAAGTTAAAAGCAGTAGTGCCAATGGCAATGGACACCCTCAGATCCAAGAAAACTTTTTTTTTTTTTTTAAATATAATGCAACTAACATTTATTATCTCATAGGTTTTGTGGGTCAGGAAATGAAGTGTCATTTAGCTGTGTGGGTTCAGGATCTCTAGAGACATTGCAGTCACAAAGTCGACTGGGGTTGCTGCCCC
>NW_011899046.1:0-623 GCF_000151845.1 Pteropus vampyrus | reverse complement strand
GGGAAGAAAATTTTTTAAAGTTGTGAGAAAACAGCTAAGTTGAACCCAGAAGAAGTTCTATTTTATGTCCTTGCCTAGTTTTTGTAAACTGCATTTACAGAAAAGCAGTTTCTTTTATCCTTTTAGTTCTCATTGACTAATGGGTGGACTCACTCAACATGCTTTGTGAAACCACTTGTGTCTATGGCATTTTTCTGCAGAATTAGAATCAGGAATAAAAGCTTTCCTGAGGAGAGGTGGGGGTGGGCACCGGGTGGGGGTGGGGAGCATCGGTCAGGTTTACTTTCATAAATTGTCTCCCCCTCCTCCTCTTCAAGATTGGTTTGTTTGTACAAATTGGTTGCCTCAAGCAACACATTATTAGTTTGAGCCTGAATGTATCCCGAGAGACTTACTGCTTTCCCTTTGCCAAGCAATTGTCCTTTTCCTGCAGAGAATGCTGGGATTGTGGGGGCATTTTCCACTTGGGCATATTTCATCTAGTTCCCCCACCTTTCACGGAGCATGTGCTACTTGTAAGGCACTGCGTCATTCCACTGCATTTAGAGAGCAACCAGTTGTGAGCTGGTAATCTTTATTTTCAACTCCTGGACTTTTCTTCCTTCCTTAGACCCTCAGTACTG
>NW_011899045.1:3557-6386 GCF_000151845.1 Pteropus vampyrus | reverse complement strand
GCACCTCAGAGTGGGACCTGGTTTGGAGGCAGGGTCGGTGTTGATGTAATTAGCTGAGATGAGGTCCTAGTGGAACGGGCAGCCCTAACCCTACATGACCGGCGTCCTCATGAAAAGGGGACATTTAGGTACAGAGACGCGCACACAGGGAGAAGGGGGGGTGGCGAGTGGAGACAGAGACCGCCGGGTAGAGGGTAAAGGTCGCCAGCAGATACCCAGAGCCCGGAGCGAGGCCTGGGAGCAAGGTCTCCCGCTCGGCTTGGAAAGCACCAGCCCCGCCCCCACCTTGACCTTGGACGGTGGCCTCTGGACCGCGAGAGAACAGAGTTCTGTTGCTGAAGCCTCCGGCTTTGTCATGCAGCCGGGTAGACGTGCTGGGGGAGGATGCTCGGTGCCCAGAATGCAGGGGCGACGTCCCCAGGTCGGACGGCTTCCAAGTCGCAAGCGCAGAGGGCCCCGCGGGCGGTCAGCTGGCTTCTGCAGGCCCCGGCAGTCTGGGGTCACGGACCTGCCCGCTGCCCCTGGCCCTCGGTCCAGGAGGATCTCAGGAGGGGGCGGCTGCAGGGACCGTCACACCGCAGAGACCTGGAGCGCGGCCTCTGAGCCCCAGCGGCCAACGCAGCTTGGGTGCCAGCAGGCCACCGTGGGGACAGGAAGGAAAGACTGAGCTGGGGGCGCTACGTGGGCGTTCCAGGCCACGATGCAGCCGCGGCTGTGACAGGCCGGCCGGAGTCCGGAGCTGCGCGGCGCTGGTGGCCCTGGGTGCTGGCGGCAACACCGGCCCACGCGGCGCCCGCTCGGACCGGCCTGTCCATCCCACTCCTTTCAATGTTCCTGCTCCACGAGCGTCAGACAGCGCGAGGTGACCGATGGCCCTACCTGAGCTATCACCCTCCCTGTGGCGCCGCCTCCCCCCCGCCAAGGCCCATCTGAAGAATAGTGGGCCCTACCCCCTCGCGGGCGCCGGGAGGAGCTGTCAGGGGACCTCATTAGAAAGAGCTGCTTTTAGGGACGATGAAAGGACAGTTTAGAAAGTTCTGGCTCCCGGGAAGGCAGCAGACGCTCCAGAAGAGCTGAGTGACGGCCCGGCCACGCCTTGCCAGCCCTGAGTGCCCAACACCCATGCCGCCCGCCCGTCACTGTGACTGTCAACTGCTGGGGACGCCGGGCGCCTGGGCCCCGGGGGGCAGGGCCTTCCAGGGAGCGCGCGTCAGCTCGGCCGAGCCGGGCGAAGGCCCCGGAAGAAATCCGGGCGGAGAGAGCGGGGCGCTGCCGCCGCCCCCCTTCCTCGCGCCTGGCGAAAGTGCCTTCTCTGGCTCTCGTCTTGTAAAAGCTGCGCCCTCATTTTAAGACCCAAAAGGAACACGCGTAACTGAGTGTACGTTTCGCTAGTAACGCTCACAGATGCTCCGCATCTCTGTCCCCTCCTCATTCACTGTGACACGGAGCTCGGTCCTCCCACCATGCGACCTCGTCACTGCAGGCTGGAGACGGTCACAGCCCTTGGCCGTGACTGGCGGGCCTCGTCCTCCGGAGCTGGCCGCGGGGTCGGGTGGCGCCTGCCAGGGCTCGTCCCGCAGTGCGCCGTGGGCACCGTCCCACCCACGGCGGGCTCTGTCCACCCCGCCAGCCACCGTGCCGCACCGTCCCCACGGGAGACGCGGAGGGCGCCAGGCGACTTCGGGCACTCAGTCCTAAAAGGCTCAGGCTCCGTCTCCGATGGGGCTCCTCGGGAGCCTGGCATCGACGTGTGGGACCCTGGTCACCCTGTGGCCACTCGGTGACGAGCCCGCATCAGCGCTGTGTGAGGAGCCCGGCGGTGCCCATCCCGGTGGTCCCCGTCTTCCGGACGAGGGCCCAAACGCTGAGGGCAGGGACAACCCAGCCCGCCATGTGCCATCTGAGCGCCTGGCCCACAGGATGCCCACGCGTCCTATTTGTCGTCTGTGCCACCAGGTTTTGGAGCGAGCTGTTAGGCGGCCGTTGTCACCAGAACAATCAATGGCTGTCTAGTTACTTATTTGTAAAGACGTAATATTTACCCACATTTCACCTTCCAGAACAAAATCTAGGACCCTGGCTGTAACCGACATCCGTGTGGCCCACTCGCCAAGGACCCGGGCCCGTCCCCGACCGACGGGACCAGCTCCCTGTCCCCCTCTATCAACCGTCATTAGGTCCGTTACTGTTCACCGTGAGCAAACGTTTGTCTTTCAGCTGCATTTACGCCTATAAAAATCGATTGTGCTTGTTGAAATAGTTGAGGACTTTTTTCATTTCTATGACATCATGATGGTCACCACGCTGTCACGTGTCATTGTTCATCTGCTGCAGCTGCGGTGTGACACCCTGCGTCTGACCACGTCACAGCTTACTGCCTCCCTTTCTTACGGATGGGAATTCGGGCTGTTTCCAGGTTTTTCCTGCGGATAGTCCTAGGCTCGTCTCCCGTTAAACCGCATAAAGTTTCTCTTACGTCATACCCGGAAGTCAAATATCCGGGTCAGACGGTATATGACTATTCATGATATGCATATACTTTCTCTATAGACATGCATTTGATACTACGATGCATCCGTTTTATGAAATGATACTAACAGTTTATAAATTTTGTATGTTGGAAATATCTCCCAATTCGTAAATTACTTGTTCACTTTTTCAATGGCTCTTGGGATAGTCGAAGTCTTCGATCTCGATCTAGTCCAATTGATCAATCTGTTCTTTTAGAATTAAACACTTTTAAATTGAACAGGAAATCACTTTACCCCGAGTTGTAAAAAATATTCAGCTTATGTTTTGCAGTGAGTTTTAAGGGTTCGTTTTCGAACT
>NW_011899045.1:0-1292 GCF_000151845.1 Pteropus vampyrus | reverse complement strand
GATTCGAGTTTTTTCATCCATCGTTACGTACGTGAGACCCGTATCTGCGGGAAAAGGTGACGATCGTTTGTATATTTTCCCCGCTACTTCGTTTTTTATTGCGTGTACATTTCACCGTGTTTTCATCCATTCTGCGGTCGATGAGCGTTCAGGTTGTCTGCTGTATTTCGGTACACATCTATATGTATTTCCGAGACTGTAGATCTAAGAGCAGAAATTCCGGGCATGAACTGGTGTATTTTGTACCAAACAGTCTACTGCAATGAGTTGTTCGGCGTGTACTCCCGTGAGCAGTGTGCGAGCGCTCCAGCTCCCACGACCTGGCCAGGGTATTTAGTATTTTTCATTTTCAAAAATTTTAACCACTGTAGCGGGTCTGGGGTGTTAGCATGGTCCTTTTCATCGCAGTTCTTTGATAACTAATGACATGAAAACTTGCTTCGGTGTGAAGTGTTTTCTCAAGCCTGCGGTGCGTTTTCCCGTGGAGGTTTGATTTCCCCGCGCACGTGCAGCGGCCGTTTACAGAATGCGGGCTTGAGCCCTCGGCGGCCTGTCTGCGTCACAAAGGTTTTCCCGTTCGGCTGCCCATCTTTCCCGTCTTCACGATTCCTTCGAAGAACCAGAACTTCCTCATTTTGGTGTCCGTGCGCTTCATCAGCCTTTTCCTTCTTGGATTAGTATTTCTGCGTCTAGTGTAAGAAACCTTTGTCTATGATGACATTTGTCTGTGTTCCTCGATAAACTTTAGTGTTCTCATTCAAATTTAAATTCGTAGCAGACCGGAATGGGGTACGGGGCGAGGTTAAGTTTTCCATGTGGCCATTTCATATCGTGTCCCACACTGATATGTTTCACAAGTCAAGCGTCCCCACAGGTGCGGGCCTGTTCCCGGACCCCTTATTCTGTCCGCTGGCCCATCGCTCTAATGTCCCATTGCCTCCTTCGCCACCGCTTTATAATAAACTTTGATAATCAGTCTCTGTGCTTCTCATTCGATGCGGCCTTGGTTATTCTGGGTTCTGCAGATTCCCACTTAACATTTTTATGAACACTTTGTTAATGTCCTCGGGAAATTGACTGAAACTTTTGTAGGGGTTACATTAAATCCGCGGATGTAAGTGCACACACTGAATCTCTTTACAACGGTTCACTTTTCAAGCTGTGAACGTGATTCAGCCGTCGGCGTGCTGGGAAGCGGTGAACAGCGCTTTCTGCAAGAGAGAACGCGCTTCACGGCGTTGTCCAGTTTCTGTGCAAATGCCATCGCCACGGCTGATGCCACGCCGCCTCCG
>NW_011899044.1:0-2062 GCF_000151845.1 Pteropus vampyrus | reverse complement strand
AGACATCATGGTAGGGGATTCTTGCTAATCTAGCCTAACAAGATTCTTGCTACAGGCAGGCCAAGGATTTCTATATCAAAGGTGGGTGATGAGGAACTTAATCAGATATCAAGGAAGATTTGGGGTCTTAATAAATTGACTTAGCAAGATTCTTGGTAAAACCAGGCTAGACAGGGCCCAAGGACAAAACCTAGTGGAAAAGAGGGCTCACTGATCCCATCTGACCTCAGAAGCTAAGTAGGGTCGGGCATGGTTAGTACTTGGATGGGAGACCACCTAGGAAGACCAGGTGCTATAGGTGTAAAAAAATAAATTAAAAAAAAAAAAAAAGGATTGTAAACTGACAAGGTCCTTGTAATCTGTAACCAAGGGTTGCCTTGCCTAAAAAAAAAAAAAAAGACGTCTCAGAGGATTCTGTCTAAATTCTGGTCAAGGAGAGATTGCCACCACCTATCACAGGCCCAGGCTGGAGGCTTTCTAAACGTATTTCTATATATGCATCTCCAGATGTAGGCCCCAGAACAGGACCCACCTGCTCCAGGTATGGTGAGATCAGCATAGACAGGACAGCTCCTTCCCTAACTGGGCTTCTTGACTCTTGTCAGGCAACTCTGAAAAGTGTGAATTTGCAGTCAGCAGTGCCCGTGCTGACACTGACTCACCAAACAAACTCGGGCAAGTCACTTAACCTTCCTGATCCACCGCATCCTTATCTAGCATTGAGAATGATAATTCGCTCTGTCCACAGGGCAGGGCTGTTGAGAGGATGGCATATATGCGGTTACCATGGGAGTGCTTTATCAGCCTAAGCAAACAGCTTCAAATAAAATGCCTTCAACTGTATTCCAAGAAAAATACTGGACAGATTTTTACCAAGTTTAGTGGGTATCTGTGATGGTTTGATGTAAACTATACACTGTATGGCTTACCCAAAGTTCATTTTAGGGGATCCCAGGGCTTCACCACGGAGTGATAAGCAGAGATCCTCCAGAACAGGGACACAAGAACAACAAATGAGTCTCGTATGAACCAAAGAGATCTTTCCTATTCGGTGAGATGAAAAGAAATAATTACAGAGGTGAAACATAACTTTTTTTTTTTTTTGGAATGATCTTAAATTTTTTTCATCGTGGTAAAATAGGCATAACATACAATATACCATCTTAATCATTTTTAAGCGTTAAATTTAGTGGCATTAAGTACATTTACATTGTTGTGCCATCATCACCAGCATCCATCCCCATAACTCTTTCATCTTGTAGAACTGGAACCATATACTCTTTAAAGAATAACTCTCCATTCTCTCCTCTCCCCTTCCTGCCCACCCCACTCCTGGCAACCACCATTATACTATTATACCTTCTGTCTTTATGATTGTGACAACTCTAAGTACCTCCTATAAGGGGAATCATACAGTATTTGTCTTCTTGTGATTGGCTTATTTCACTCAGCTTAACGTCCTCAAGTTTCATCCATGTTGTGCATATTGCAGAATTTTCTTCCAAGGCTGAATAATATTTCATTATATGTATATACCACATTTTACTTATACATTTAAATGCTAGCGAACGTTTGTTTTGCTTCCATGTTTAAGCTATTATGAATAATGCTACTATGAACATGGGTATACAAATATCTCTTCGAAATATCCTGGTTTCATTTCTTTTCGGTATACACCTAGAAGTGGAATTGCTGGATAATACGCTAATTCTATTTTTTTATGGCTATAATTATTTATTTTATTTTCAAATTAAGTTTATTGGGATAACATTGGTTAATACAATCATTTAATTTTCAGGTGTACATTATTATTTGACATCTGTATAGTCTATTCTGTGTTCACCACCCAAAGTCCAGTTTCCTTTTGCTACCATGTATTTGATCCCCTTTAGCCATTTCACCCTTCCCCTACCCCCCTATATTTGACCCCCTTTACCCCATCTACCTCCCCTGTCCTCCCCCAACCCCACTAGTAAACACTACTCTATAGTCCTCTGGTAACCACTCGTCTATAGGCCACGTTCATGAGCCTCTGTTTGAAATAACGTTTTTAATTGTAGAG
>NW_011899043.1:2758-4326 GCF_000151845.1 Pteropus vampyrus | reverse complement strand
TCCTTTTCCTTTTTTCTAGCCCTTTGAATAACAGAAGTGCTAAAACTGCATGACAGAAAAGCATAAAGCACACCAATCCCGAACAATAACACAAATTATCTACATGATACTGCAAATATCCTCTTGTTCTGGCTCTAAAATAATATTGCTACAACCAAGCATATAAATGTCGAGTATCCTTAAAGGATAATCTAATCCAGACATTCCAATACATGGGCAAGACAAGTATGATCTATTAGTAATTACGGAGAAAGGCTGGTCTCCCATGATGCCCAATCTCCCAGTAGAAAAAAATAGGTCACATGTCCTAGACAACTGACAAACTCAGGGGACACCACGCAGCACATAAAACAGGGAGAGTTACATAAGTAAAGATAACTGCTGATTGAATTAGGAAGTACACAAGAACATGGAGATACAGCAGATTGTCTACTCTGGTGTTTCCAAATTAAAAATGTAATAAGCATTCATCTTTGGGATTCGAGATGAGAAATGAAAATTTCCAATAGTTTCCCCAGAATTCCTCAAATTCTAAGTTATTCTCAAAATACTTCCAAACATTCTTCCTTCATTATTATGGATATGTTTTAAAATGTTAAATAAATAAATAAGAAATAAACTTACTAGTATTTACAAAAAAATTGTAGCCTAAAACAAATATTCGAATACTGGGAAATGCCAGTGAACATTACTGGGTAGTGGTCCAACAGCAGGCCAAATCCAGCCGCAGTCTGTTTTGGTAAATAAAAATTTTATTGGAACGCGGCCCCACTCGTTCATTTTACGTATAGTCTATGGCAGCTTTCACACTAAAACAGCAGAGCTGATACTTGTGATGGAGTCCATATGGCTTGCAAAGCCTAAAATATTTACTATCTCGTCCTTTAAAGAAAAAGTTTGTTGACCCCTGCAATAAATTGCATTTGGATCTACAAGCAAGGTTAACAGCACTACACAGAATCACATGCTGAAATTGCCATTTTAAAGACTTATTTTGCATTGGAAACATATTTCCTGGAATACAACTCATAGAATTTATATACACTATGCTATGTATATAAACTTACATTTATTTTATTTGCAAGGATGACTCAGCAGTAGCAGCAGACAGAACCACGGACACACATTTATAACATAGCAACAGCTACCAATATCACGACCAATTCTCTCCTCTGTGCTCCTGTTCCGTCCTGGTTCTGGGAAACGTCCATCAATCTTATCCTTCAGCTCCACAGGTTAGCTTTCAACTTGACCTCAGTGCATTCCTTCAAACTACTAATGTCTCTGTTTAATTCTGACAAGGTTGAATCCCTGCCATATCACTAGACATGGAATCTGGAACTAACCGTCAGACATGCAGTCCCTCATAGACAGTATGGGCATCATGACTTCCTTGCAGAGCTGTCACATGTGATGTATGAGGCATACAGTAGTTGCTAATAAATGGGAGCCATTATAAACTCAATCGTTATGGAGGAATGATGAAGACTAAGAATCACAGGGTTAAAGTATTAGGTGAATCACATAAAAAGGCCAAAATTCCACCATTTTGACTCAAAATATATATA
>NW_011899043.1:0-1143 GCF_000151845.1 Pteropus vampyrus | reverse complement strand
AGAAATATTGAAGGAACTACTATAAAAGAGGGGGCACCAAAACAAACAAGGACCTAACACTTTTAAAAACCATTCTTCCAATGCCCCCTCGCAAATATTTACGTGTTACCAACCTAAATAAAATTTTCACCAGCTCACTCTTCCTAATTAAGGTTCAACAAGAATAAACTGAAAAAAAGGCAATCAACATTCTTTTTCTAATTGTTGGGTTTAATGTATTATCTGCCCACAGGCATAAAAGCATTTCCAAGGCTACGTAGGAAACTGTGTGCCCCCTATTCAGAGACAAGGAAAAAAAAAGGTCCAGTAAAGTTTAAAAGAATTTTAAGTGAACAATATTTTGTATGTCTTTGTTTTCTTGTTGTTGTTATTGGGTGAGTGTGCATGCCCATAATTATGTCAGACAAGCTATACATTTTATAAAAACTAGTTGCCAGTCCTGTAATGAATTATCTGAAAAATTAACCTGCAAGCTTCTTAAAGAGAAAAATAGCCTCTTATTTATCTTTTTAGTTTTATAATAGCATCCCTTTCATAACTAGATAATCAACAAATATTTGCTGGATGATGAAGAATGAGATTAATTTAAAATAAGATTAAAGTCAAGAATCCAGTTGACTCTGGGTCGACCACTGAATGAGCAGCCTTCAGCATGAGAGTTCTTCACACTCTGCTCTGTTATCTCGATGGGATTCTTGAAGGGAGTCATCAAGGTACCATGGAGAAAACACTGAACCAATAAGCTTGACACACTCTGTGTGACACTGGCAAATCTCTTACCCAATCTGGCATCCGGTTTTCCTAACTATAAATTGAGAGTGGTGGCCCAAGTTGCTAAGCTTCCCTCCAGCTCAAAGATTCTCTGTTTAGACGTTTCTTTTACAATTGCTAGTAAGAGTCCTCAAGAATTACCCTAACAGGAAACGCTACCTCTTTAAAGAGGGTTTTACAATATACTCCTCTACTGAGATGGCACCCAAACCACTCATTAAGAAAAAAAGTAAAAATAACATTTCATCTTATTTAGCAATTTGGTTATTAACTCACAGAAGTCTGCTTTTAATTTAATTTGCATATCAATAATTTGTTTGCCGACTGAAGGATGATTAAGAAAATGCACAAAAAGAAGTAGCATAATGGGCG
>NW_011899042.1:2251-2678 GCF_000151845.1 Pteropus vampyrus | reverse complement strand
TTTATTCCAGATTGTTCCACTTCTTGGCATATATTTGCTAGTAGTTTTTTTTTTTTTAATAATCTTTTGTATTTTTGTGGAGTCCTTTCTTACTTCTCTTTCACTTCTGATTTTTTTGCGTGTGTCCTCTCTTTTTTTCCTTGATGAGTCTGGCTAAAGATTTATCAATTTTGTTTACCTTTTCAGAGAACCAGCTCTTAGTTTCATTGATCTTATGTATTGTTTTTCTAGACTCTATTTTTTTTTCCGCTCTCATTTTTTTATTTCCTTCTTTCTATTCACGTTGAGCTATGTTTGCTATTGTTTTTTTCTTCCTTTAGGTTTAAGATTGACTTGCTTATTTGAGAGTTTCCGTGTTTCTTGGCGTAGGCCTGTATTGCTATGAATTTCCCTGTTAGTACTGCATTCACTCTGTCCCATAGATTTT
>NW_011899042.1:0-1361 GCF_000151845.1 Pteropus vampyrus | reverse complement strand
TTTTTTTTTTTTTAATAATCTTTTGTATTTTTGTGGAGTCCTTTCTTACTTTTCTTGTTTTCTGATTTTATTTAAATCTTTTGACTTTTTTTGATAAGTCTCGTTAAAGTTTTATCAATTTTGTTTACCTTTTCAGAGAACCAGTTCTTAGTTTCATTGATCTTATGTATTGTTTTTCTAGACTCTATTTTTTTTTTCCGCTCTCATTTTTTTATTTCCTTCTTTCTATTCACGTTGAGCTATGTTTGCTATTGTTTTTTTCTTCCTTTAGGTTTAAGATTGGCTTGCTTATTTGAGAGTTTCCGTGTTTCTTGGCGTAGGCCTGTATTGCTATGAATTTCCCTGTTAGTACTGCATTCACTCTGTCCCATAGATTTTGGATCATTGTGTTTTCATTTTCATTTGTCTCAAGTTATCTTTTCATTTTTTTCCTTGATCTCATTGTTAACCCATCCATTGTTTAGTAGCATGTTATTTAGCCTTCATGTGTTTGAGTATTTTTTTTAGCTTTCATCTTTTAATTGAATTCTAGTTTTATACTATTGTGGTTAGAGAAGATACTTGATGTAATTTTAATCTTCGTAAATTTACCGAGACATGATTTGTGGCCTAACATGTGATCTGTATTGGAAAATGTTCCATGTACACTTGAGAAGAATATATAGTCTGTTGCTTTGTAGTGAAACACTTTTAAATTATCAATGAAATCCACCTGGTCTAATGTATCATTTAAGTCACTGCTTCCATGTTGATTTTCTGTCTGGAAGATCTGTCCATTGGTTTCAATGGGGTGTTATATTCCCTTTATTTCTCTCATTATTTGCTTTGCATATTTTGGTGCTCCTGTGTTGAGTATATAAATTTTTACTAGAGTTATATCCTCTTATTGAATTGATTCCTTCATCATTATTTAATGTCCTTTTTTCCTCTTATTATAGCCTTTTTTTAAAAGATTATTTGATCTGATCTAAGTATTGCTACCCCAGCTTTTTAAAAATTCCATTTGTATTAAATATCTTCTTCTATTTCCTTACTTTCAGTGTGTTTGTGTCTTTCGATCTGAAGTGCGTCTCTTATAGACAAATATGTATGGGTTTTGTTTTCTTATATTTTTGGCTTTCCTATGTCTTTTGATTGAAACATTTACTCTATTTACTATTAAAGTAATTATTGGTAAGTACATAGTTATTACCATTTTGTCATTCATATATCTATTACTATATCTATCTATATATCTCTATCTATCTATCGATCGATCAATCGATCGATCGATAGATAGATAGATAGATATTTTTTTTTAATTTATCATTCTTCTTCTTAAGGAAGTCTCTTCAACTTTTCTTGTAATACTGGCTTGGGGG
>NW_011899041.1:2951-5114 GCF_000151845.1 Pteropus vampyrus | reverse complement strand
ATTTTAATGTTGGTATCACATTTTATTATTTGGACCTATCACAATATATATGATCATTTTTTATTTTTGGAGTAGTTACCTTCCCCAATTTTTATTAATAAATAAAAATTGTAATGAACATTTTTAAGCATATTTTTTGGTGTTTTTGTGTTCTTCCAATTCTTGAAAAGAGAAATATCAGGTCAAAAATTATAAGCATTTTCGAAACTCTTAATACATATCCTTAAATTACTCTCTAGAAAAAATCATACAAATTTATACTCTTACAAGCAGTGTTTGGCACATATTTATTATTACATCACTATAAAAATTAAGTAATTTCTAACTTTTGCTAAAGCGTTAGTTAATATGACATATCACTGTTACTTTTTAATTTGTGTTTTCTGATTATCACTGAGTTGAGCTTTTTTTATATGTATATTTTGCATTTTCTCTTGTGAATTAGTTTACTCATATTTATATTTCTCTAATATTGATTTTGATTAATGCTCTTCATACTTATCCATTTTTTTTTCTAATATGTAGTTAGTTGCCTTTTAATCTTAAGAAGTCAACTGGTATAGAGAAGTTTTCTCTCTTAGATCCTCAAGCTCATCAATCATTTCGTTTGAGCCCGTTTTAGGGGTTATGATTAAAAAGGCTCTTTTACCCCCAAATCAGATACACCCACGTTTTCTTCCATTTCTTATATAGTTTCACTGTTTTACATTGGACTATTTAGTCTACTGATGCACATTTTAGTTTCGCTATGAGGAAGGACAATATCTTGATTCTTTTGCAAGAATAAATCAGTTGCCCCAACAGAGTTAATGGGGAAATAAGAGAGGGTAAGTCCATGGGCATCAGCTTGCAACCACGCCACCCAGAACTCCCAAACCTTTCCTTCCATGCAATGCCCTCCCACCCAGATCACCTTCAAATGTCACATGTTGAATCGAGTTATCCTAATTTACATAATTTTAATCATAAGGCTTGCTAGGACCTCAATGTCATGAGCCCCTTAGAAAGAGGTTGAAACAGAATGGGTTTAATGGTCATGAGGTCTCAGGGATAGCCCCATAGATCTAAATGATCATTTCTAGATACAGGATCACCTTGATATTTACCATAGAGAACTGACCTTAGGGATCTGGAAGAATCTTTAGAGGTGGGTAGAGAACTGAAACAGACTCCTCCAGGCCATTTGGCTTTAAACGAGAATCGATGTCATGGTAGCAGAGAAATTTTCCTCCTTTAGAGCAGAATTAAAAACAGAGGTTGATAATTCAGGGCACTGGCACAAAGCAGAGAGAAGAAATGGCTGTGGCCAGGCCGCAGAAGAATGCCTCGAGAAAACCTTGGTTCAGGGCTGTTCACTCACATAAGCAAGAAAACTAAAATCCTGATCTGGAATTGAAGAAGAATCCAACAGTAGTAAGTTCATGCACAATAGATAGGGCCGGTCGGAAGGACCCACTGGGAAGGACCCACAGTGCTTCAAGAACTAATGGAGGGAAACCTGGCCCAGTGAGGACTAGAAATCGGGCTAGACTGTGGGCAGCAAGCTTGTGGACTGTGAAACCACTGTCCTCACCGAACACAAGTACGCACCATTCTCAGGGGCCTTTTTCCCGAAATCCATGTGACTGACTGACTCCCTCACTTTCGCCAGGTCTCTGCTCAGGTGTCTTCTTATCCAACAGGTCTTCCATGATTTCTCCATGTAGGAGCCATTTCCTGTGCCCTGAAAACGTTTTTTCCCCCTTTTCTTTCACTGAATCGACCCCTATAGTCCTCTAGATCCTTCCAAAAATTCCTTCAATTTCTTTGACACCCCGCTAACATTGAGTACAATGACTCTCCTGAATACCTTGACAGTGCTCTATGCTTATCCCTCTGATAGCACTCGTCCCATCCTTCCTCACTGCCTGCTTGCTTGTCCGAATCTCTCATGAAATTTTAAGTGCTTGGAGAGAATAGTTCATTGTTTTATTCTCAGCTCTCAGCACATAGAAATCTCTCAACAATATTTGTTAAACAAAGGCAGTAAAATATGCACACTTATTTATTCTTAGACAATGCGTGCCCTTTTATTTATGGATTCCCACACTCCTAAGTCATTTGGCATATCCATGTGTGTCCCAAATGTCACCATGCCGTTCCTATCCTGGGATGTAGAATCCA
>NW_011899041.1:0-2051 GCF_000151845.1 Pteropus vampyrus | reverse complement strand
TTTTTTTATTGTTAAATAGATTTAGCCTGCCACATAGTAGACAGTAAGTACACATCGAATAAATAAATTAATTAAATAAAAGTAATTTTTAGCAGGCACTTAAAATGGGAAAATTTAGCACTCATCACATGTCTAATAAAACCAAGCTGAGCTCTTCCAAATACAATCCCTGCCGATATGAAAAATTTTTACCAGATGAATATTGTTTTATTTCTGGGATTATGATTTAAGCATTTATATTATGATATGGTACAATATAAAGGAACACACTAGATGTAAAGGCTTTAGTTCAATCTCATTTTATATAAATATATAATGTGTATGTATCCATAAATAGAATGTGAATGTATCACATGTATATACATGTTTTTATGTTATATATATATATATGTACGTTTTCCTCTTTATAGTTAAGAAGTGGAAAGGAATACAATTGAAGGACAATACTGAACACAAAAGTCTCTGACACTATAAAACACAAAAGAGCCAGGTGAAACTGAGCTGTGGACTCAATGGCTTGGCTCTGTATTTAGGGGCTAATGAGGCTACATGTTGAAAAGGAACTGTACCTGCATTAATTTTTTTCTCCATTCTGCTGGCCCTTGATGGATTTGGGCCATGAGCTCTGCTACTTTGTGCTCAGCCAAGGATGTCACTGACCCTGGGACACATCCCCTAGCTTACAGGGAGTTTGCATCCCACACTTGAATCGTCCTTTGGTTTCTGGAGAGGCGGAGGCAGAATATGGAGCTCGGCAGCCCTTTCATAACAGGCCTGTGGTTCAGGCCTGGCTTGCAAAGGGCCCGGTGCTGGCAGGCACTCCAGGTGAATTTTCCAGCAGCAGTGTGGCTCCATTTGCCTCCTTCAACAGGTCTTCAGTTGGCTGTATTCGTTCATCGGCTTCAGACTTTGAATTGGCACATGTGCATTGTGCAGATGGGGCAGTCACATCGACCGGCCTGGAACTAATTAAAAACTGGAATATTTTAGATCAGGAGGAGGAAGGGTGGCCAGATTTGCAGGGACAGTGCAAGTGAGCTGAAGGAGCAAATTGACCCAGCCCTTCAAGAAGAATCGCTGCTGTGTGACCTTAAGTAGCCCCAGCTGGGCGTGGGCATGTCCTGGTGTGGGATAGACCCTGCTAACCTGACAGATACAGAACCATCTCAGTGACTTAGGAAATAGTATATTTTTTATCTTCCTAATGGCACATGTTTTGTCAAGAACGGTTTGCCAAGCTTCGGGGAAAAGATACATCCAAGTGAGTGAAGGCCTGTGAAAAGCATTTATAATGAGGGAAAATTACTGCCTAGTTGAGTGTCAGGGCCTGTGTTCAGAGGACTGGATTCAGGCAGGCTGGAGGCACACTCAGTGACCTCCCGCCACAGTGGGACACCATCCATAGGACTTCCCTCTGGCTTCCCCTTCCCCTGCCTGTTCTAATTCACCCTGCCTCCCCTCTTTGTCGCCCCCTGCTGGCTCTACGTAGGATTCTGTCTTGGACTCCAAGAATTCAACATTGATCTTCGCTCAGATTGAGTCTTGTCTTGCTAAGGACCTCACCATGGCCTGCCTCTAAAAGCTGTTTCACTCCTAATCTGGGGGAACTACTTAGGCTTGTTTTCATCCTTAGCAATCTTAGCTCAGAACTAGAAGTTGGAGATACAAAGAAATTCCATTGCTAGTTGTTTTTGATATTTTGTTTTGTATTTTTTCTTAACATCTACAATTTATTTGACTTGTACATATTAGGTGCCCAGCACTGGGCTGCATCATGAAAGACATTATCCCCTGATTCACTCAACAAAATAAATGTAAAGAAATTATATTGTTATTCTTTTTTATTTTAATTTTTAAAATTGTGATAAAATATACATAAGAAAAATTACCCTCTTAACCATTTTTAAGGGTCAGGTTCAGTGGCAGTAAATACATTCACAATGTTGTGTAACTATCAGCACATCTCTAGAATGAAACTCTGTACCCATTAAACAACTTCCCATTTTCCCTCCCTCCAGAATCAGGCAACCGCCATTGTACTTTCTGTCTCT
>NW_011899040.1:1788-3475 GCF_000151845.1 Pteropus vampyrus | reverse complement strand
GGGGGGTGAAGCCAAAGTCATTGCATAAAGGAGTTTTCGAGAGTCCACCCCTATGGTTTGGAATAGTGTGGTAACCAGGACAGTGGCCATTGAAAGCTTGACAGATAACCCAATAATTGTCCTCCAAGGATGTGTCTTAGAACTATTATTCCATTGCTATGTTAGAAATTTGTGTGAGCCCTGAGATAAAGAAGCTAATATTAAAAATGTTTAGCATCACATACTAATCAATCAGAACAGACTCAAGACATACACAGGTGGCCGAGCCGTACAAGCACATACTCTGGTAAGTTAGTATGAGCTTCTCTGAGAAATATAAATATATCACTCCTCCTTCCAGACCTAATTCTTTTGTGAACCTGGACAATGAACAAGGATTTTTACAATACAAAGGTCTATATGATGCTGGGTGAAGAGACAGACAGGTAGGTAGCCAGTGCACCTTCTCACAATTTTGCAATTTGTGACTCTGGTCTTTTGGAATTTGTCGCATGATGAGCCAGCAAGCTTCTTTGTTCTTCAGGGTTCTTGTCAGTCTCTGGGAAGAAAGCGTGAACAAGCACACAGTCTGAGGGTTGTCTTATGTGTCTGCTTTGAACAGGGGTTTCCAAAAATACCTTAGAGCTAAACTGTAATGTCAAGGTTTAAAACCGTCCACTGTATGAATGACATTCCTCGGTCTATTCTCTTCTCAGTTGAATAAGTCTAGTTCCACCATATCCATCTGCTTTAGCAGTCACCTGCCCCCACCCCAATGGGTGAAACTTCCTGAGCCCCCTGACCCCTGCTCACCAAGACGGGGAGATTTTGCCTCTAGACACACAAGAGAGCATCAAAATAGTTGCCGAACAAACCCTAGAATCTCTTCTCTTCCCCATTGCAAAATCTCTTGAGGATTTGGGTCGCTTCTAGGTTCCGGTCAACTCAGTTACTCTCAATTGGCAGGAAAGTAGAACAAAATCGTGGGAGGAGTCAGTGTTCAATCTGTCCCACTGCTGATGGGGCGCTGTGCCTCTCACGCGGAGGAGGGTGGAGGTGGGATGTAAGCCTCACGGACAGAAGGAAAGGCTGGGAACCACTGAACTAGCTACACTAACAGACAAATGTGCCGTCTCACATCAAAGCACCTTGAGGTTTTCTACTTTTACAGCGTCCTGCTAGGTCTGCACTAGATATTTATTAAGCCAAATTGCATATAAGGAACTGGCGATATTTAGGAGAGAAGACAGGGAAGAAGAGGAGGGGCACTGGGGCTGGGAGCAACGTATAAGGATATCTTTCAAATGCGTGAGGCGTGTCATATTGCAAAGGAGCAGAGCTTCCAAATGAACTAAGATACCCAAGGCTTCCCATTGCCCAAAGAATACCCATCAAACTGCTTTCCAGGCCTACAGAGCTCTCTATAGGTGGTTCTCAAAATCTTTACAAATATATCAGTGCCTGGACTCACCGTGCGCCAATCCCTGGGATGGGGCCTGGGCAGCTGCATTTTTTGCAAGTGCTCAGCCTGGAACCTCTGCTGCTATAATCTAGCTCCAGGTTACTTTCCCGGGCTCCTTTTCCACCCTTCCCTCTTTGTTCATAGCGCCTGCACCATTGGCCTCTGTTCCTTGAACATTTCGAGCTCATTCCAACTTCAGGGCTTTTGCTCTGCCCGATTCCTGTGCTTAGAAGCATCTCCTTCCCA
>NW_011899040.1:0-303 GCF_000151845.1 Pteropus vampyrus | reverse complement strand
TTTTTTTTTTCTGGTGGGCCCATTCCATCTAAAAACGGGGGGGGAAAGGAAGAAGATATAAAATTTCTGTTCAGGATCCCTTTAATGTCTTCACTAAGCCCGTTACAATGAGATATTGTTTTATGTCGGCCCCGTCTTCAGAAAGAAACACCTTCTCTGCTGAAAGATCTTGCTGCCGGGGGACTCCATGTCACCAGAGCAGTCAACGTTGATTTGTGTATCAATAATGTCCTGTCAGTAGCCAGAGGGTATGGCATCAGGGCGTTCCAGATGCCTTTATTGGTGCTTTTGCTGGAGGATTAT
>NW_011899039.1:4845-6929 GCF_000151845.1 Pteropus vampyrus | reverse complement strand
GACACAGCTTTGTAAGTATGAAAAAGGAGGTAACAGGGCAGGTGGATGAGATTATGCAGGTCCTTCTACGTTAGGCTAAAGATATTTCATGAGAACAAAAGGAAGCCTTTAAAGCTTTTTAAGCGGGAAGAAGATGCCAGATTTTTAAAAGCCTGCTTTGGCTAATGTGGGTGGATAGATTGAAAGAAGCAAGAATAGAGCAGGGAGACCAGTTAGCTATTGTTTTGGTTCAAGTGTAGGTGGTAGATTAGTTTTGAATGATGTCAGTAAAGATGGAGAGAAATGGACAGGTTAGAGATCTATATTGAATGTAGAATCTGTAGGAAATATAATTTTAGATATACACTGAGTTATTTGCGCTAATAAAGGCACATGAATGAAAATGGGATAATCCATAAATATGTGTGTATTTATGCAGGTTATAATGAAGATATTTCATGTTTCTATGGTACATGGCAGTTTACTAAGCATTATCTCAAAGATAAAAAATGTTAACTGAGCACCTAATATGAACCAGACATTGTCGTAGGCACTGAAGATAGAGATGCACATGGCATAGACAAAGCCCACGCCCTCATGACATGAGATAATTGATGGAGAAATAAAGGTATCATATCAGGTGGCAATAAGGATTTTAAGGTAAAGTGAAGCAGGGTAAGGAGTTAGGGGAGGGAGGACAGGTCTTTTCTGGCTACTCTGTGTAGCAGGAAAGGCCTCCCTGAGGAGGTAACATTTGGATGGAAACCTGACTGAAGTGAGGGAATGTGGCATGAGAAGAGACATGAGGAGAGAATGGTAGGAGATGAGTTTGGATGTAGATGAGGTCTTACAGATCCCTGTTGTCAGAGAATTTATTCCCTAGCTTCCACTCTATGAACTTGCTGTGGACTGGCTGGGATCTTCCAGCAAAGATCACTGATCTCTCAGGGTGGCCTACCCTATACAACTAACTCCATCTTCTTCCAGGACTGGGGATGGAGCAGCCCTGCTCCTGCCAGCCCTGATTCCTATGCTATCTCTTCCTCTTCAATTCTACCCTATGCATATCTTTATAATTAATCTTTTATAAATTAACCTCTCCTCAGATTATTCCAATATGTGTATACTGTCTGTTTCCTATTGGAAGTCCAGCCGATACAGTGTTCAGTGTATGTCTAGATAGGAAAGGAGATGAAACGATGGTCTAGATATGCATTTGTATTTTAATTTTTTATAGATAATTTACAAAATATATTTATAGACATTAATTCAAAGTATACTAGAAATATATAAAAGGCAACCCATTTTTACTTGAGTGCTCAAATTTTTGTTTTCTATTAACTTTAAAGCAAACGTATTTAAGATAACTCTAGCTTCACAATAAAAACTTCAAGTTTTGCTTTGATTGCTGATTTGGAACATTGAATACCAAGTCCTTTTCATCTCTACTTTAAAATTTTAGGCTTTTCCTTGAGTCTTAATTTCATATAAGAACAATTTATCTGATAGAAAAAAAGCAATTCACTGACTAAAAATTGTTCAATCTAACATAATAAAAGATGCTTACATAAAAATAATAAAATCGATCGAAATGTTTTAAAATTGTAATACTATTTACTATTATTTGGTGATGCTACAAGGAAACAGGGACTCTATACTATTCTGATGCTAGAATACTTTGACAAAACATTTCTACAGGATGACTTCATAATCAAAAGCCTTCAGTTTAGTTTAGTTAAACTAAACCAGCAATTTTACTTCCAAGAATTTAATATTAGGAAATAATCTAAGATTTATACACAGATATTCACTATGAGATTATTTCTAATACCGACCCCACCCAACAAAAAAAGAGAACATAAATGTCTAATAATATTGAGAACCATTAAATAACTTTGCTACATATATATTATAGAATCCTATTCATCTCTTAAAAGAAAAAGAATAATCAAGAATAGCCTCGACCCTGGCTCTGCATTGAGGTCAGCTGTACAAATTTTTAAACATACCCCTGTCCGGGTCTTTTTAAGGAAAGTCAGTTAGTAGGTCAGGAGTAAGATCCAGAGGTCTGAATTTTAAAATTACACAAGTGATTCTATGGAGAA
>NW_011899039.1:0-1840 GCF_000151845.1 Pteropus vampyrus | reverse complement strand
TGGCCATTTGTATGTCTTCTTGGGAGAAGTGTCTGTTCAAGTCCTCTGCTCATTTTTAAATTGGATTGTTTTTTGTTGTTGTTGTTGTTGAGTTGTATGAGTTCTTTATATATTTTGCATATTAGCTCCTTATTGGAGGCATTGTGCAGAAGTTTTTAGTCTGATATAGTCCCATTTATTTATTTTTTGCTTTAACTTCCTTTGCCTTTGAGGTCAAATTCATAAAATCCTCTCTAAAACCGAGGTCCACGAGTTTAGTACCTATGTTTTCTTCTTTGCAATTTATTGTTTCAGGTCTTATATTTAGGTCTTTGATCCATTTTGAGTTAATTTTGGTGTAAAGTGACAGATAGCAGTCTAGTTTCATTCTTTTGCACGTGGCTCTCCCAGTACCATTTATTGAAGAGGCTTTCTTTTCTCCATTTAGCTCTTTTGTAGAAAATTACTTGCCCATATATATGTGGGTTTATTTCTGAGTTCTCAATTCTGTTCCATTGGGCTATGTGTCTGTTTTTCTGCTAATACCATACTGTTTTGGTTATTGTCTCTTTGTTGTATAATTTGAAGTCAGGTAGTGTGGTATCTCCGGCCTTATTCTTTTTTCTCAGGATTGCTTTGATTATTCGGGATCTTTTGTGATTCCATACAAATCTGATAATTTTTTGTTCTTTTTCTTTAAAAAATGCCATTAAGGTTTTGATTCTTTCAAATAGGTTTTCAATTTCTTGCTCTCTCTCTTCTCCTTCTGCTACCCCTATGATGCAAGTGTTGGTATGCTTGATGTTGTCCCAGAGGCCCCTTAAACTATCCTAATTTTTTTGGACTCTTTTTCATTGTTGCTATCCTGATTGGTGTTTTCTGCTACCTTATCTTCTAAATCACTGATTCCATCCTCTGTTTCATCTAATCTACTGTTGATTACCTATAATATATTCTTCATTTCTGACTGGTTCTTTTTTATGTTTTCTACCTTCATTTTTGCTGAGATCATTAAACATCCTTGTAACCAATTTTTGAACTCTGCATTTGGTAGATTGCTTATCTTCATTTTGTTTAGTTCTTTTTCTGGAGCTTTATTCTGTTCTTTAATTTGGGATATGTTTCTTTGTCTCCCCATTTGGCTGCCTCCCTGTGGTGTTTTTTTGTTTTTGTTTTGTTTGTTTGCTTGCTTTATATATTAAGTAGAGTTGCTATGTCTCCTGGTCTTAGTAGAGTGGCTTTATGTAGTAAGTTTCCAGGGGGACAGGGGGAGTGATACAGTCTCCCTGGTCATCTGTGCCAGGTGCTCCAGGTATGACCTTTGTGTGAGTTGTGAGTGCCTTCCTATTGTAGTTGAGCCTTGGCTGCTGTTTGCTTCTCAGTGGGAGAGACTGACTCTTAGACTAATTGGTTGTAAAGACTGGCCATGACTACAGTTGAACTGTTGTGCAGGGACTGACCCTGTGGAGGAGATTTTACCAGGGCTCTGGTGCCTGCCTAGTCTGCCCTTTGGGTATGTCGTTTGTGGAAGTGATTGGGTGGTACTCTGCTGTGGTCTGAAGCTGGCTACCAGGTTTGTTGGTTCTGAGGCCTCTTGGGTGGGGCTCTAGTGAAGGTCAAGGTCAGTTGCTGCCTGTGTCCTGGCCTGGGCCACTCAGTATAAGCTAGGAAGTGATCTGCAGATGGTTGCCACTTGTGCTGGGCTTGGAGGCGCCCCAAGAAGCCCAACAACAAATCGAGGCTGGCTGCCACTAGTGTTGGGGTTGGGGCTATTCAGCAAAAGGTATAGGACATACCTAAGCCAAATGCTGCTTGTCTGGGTTTTGTGAACCTTGGAAAGATTTTAGGAAGTCTGAAGCAT
>NW_011899038.1:3694-5834 GCF_000151845.1 Pteropus vampyrus | reverse complement strand
ATCCCTGTTCCCATCCTTGCTCCAGTGGTGTGTGGTGCTCCCACTCTCCCCAACATGCCACTCACTGTGCCAGGCAGGCCCAGCAGGCCTACAGGGAACTAAGGTGATGCAGGTCCTCACCCAGAGCCCGTGAGGCAAACATGGAAACAACCAGAGTCAAATCTACAGGCAACAGAGCCATGCCTCATTGTGGAGTTGGAGGCTCTGAGACCAGAGAAGGGAAGGGGCCCCTCCACAAGGACACTTGGCTCAGCAGTAGCTCTGCTCAGGACAGAAATTAATGGCTAGCCCATTCACTGCCTTTGTGTCCCTTCAGGCCCCAGCGGACTGAGGTTGTAGGTCAGGATAAGTCTTCCAGGGAGCTTGATCTAAACATCTTCCTTTGCCTAACCCTCTCCTGAGAAGGGTTTTATGGCAAAGTTTTATGGCTCCAGGGTTAAGTTAGATCCTTCTTGGCTTATTTTTCTTTTGCTTCAATAGGTTTGTCCCAAAAGGGTTTTAATGCTTCTCAGCTGCTTACAGGCCTTCCAGAGTCATCCTATGCCTCACTATAGGAACCAACCCCAGAGAGGAAGTTCATACCCCATTGTTACTTCTTACTTTAGAGACCCCTGTTCAAGCTTTGCTAGGTTCAAAGTTTTTCCCAATTTTTGTAGTGAAAACCAATGGCTGAATCCTGTTTCTGAATCCGAACTGTGCTACCCAGTATCAATCCCCTCACCACCCATCCATACACATACACACACGTGCATATCCATGTGCACACACAAGTGCATGTGAACACATGTATGTGCATACATGCATACACACAGGCACATACCAGGGCCCAGAAAGTCTAATCTGGCATGGCTCAACCCTAGCAAAGTCGTTTTGTAAGATCTCCTGGTTCTCCTTGCCTCCCAGGTAAAGGTGTGTACCCCACAGTCATGCCTGCTCCCTTCAAGGTTGAGGAGACCAGTAACACAAACATTAGTTATCCATGAGCAGTAGTGCCAGGCACCATACTGAATTCCTTATGTAAATTATCTCATTTAATCTGCACAGAGAAACCTGAGGGCTGATATTATTACTCCACTTTTACAGATAAAGAAACCAAGGCTCAGAGAGGTTAAGTAAGTTACTCAGGGTCACAGAGCTAGGAAGGAGCAGAGCTGGGTCTGGCTTTTAACCTGGAACAATAAGGCTGGAGATTTAGGAGGCCCCATAGCAGCAACATGACTCTGATAAAATGAGAGGGATAGAAGAGTCTGATTTCGACGATTTCTTTTTGGGAGAACGTTTTTCTGAAAAGAAAAATAAGTGAAACAGATAGGTCCCCCAAATCCAGCACTGTAAGGAATTCGGTGGACTGACAGTATGCCCTCTGTGCCACAGGCATGCAAGTGAAGGAGGCCTGGACCACCGTGGGCTTTGGGAATGGATTCCCAGCCGAGCGGCCCCTGGCCTGACTCTTGGAAAATGCACGTTTGATGAGAAACTTAAAAAGGGGTGGGACGCTCTAGACAGAGGAAATGTCATTAACAACAGCTTAGAGCAGCAGACCCCAACATTTCTGGCATGGGAGACTGGTGCTCCTATGAGAATCTAGTGCCTGATGATCTGAGGTGGAGCTGAGGTGGTGATGCCAGCGCAGGGGAGCGACTGCAAATACAGATGAAGCTTCGCTCGCTGCCCACTGCTCGCCTCCTGCTGTGTGGCCCGGTTCCTAGCAGGCCATGACGGTACCTGTTCATGGCCTGGAGGTTGGGGACCCCTGGCTTAGAGGAGAGACATAGACCAATATATTAGGGAAACAGTATAAAGCGATTATAGCTGAGGATGGGGCAAAGTAAGAGTTTAGAATGCGGGGCCTTAAGGGCCTAAGAAATATGAATTTTATTCTGTCGGCAGGCACTGGGGCCCTATGGCAAGACTCAGCATGAGAGTAATCCGCTCAGATTGTCACTTTCAATAGCTCACTCTGGCAGAGATTCTGATTAAAACGGGGCTAGCGATCCAGTGTATTGCAGTGCTCGTGGTGGAAGAAAATGAAGCTTCAGGAAGGGCAGCAGGATTAGTGACAGAGAAAGGAGCCTGGGTTTAAAAGGCCATGACCTTGCAAATACTCTAAGTCAATTTGGGAAGTAAATTCAGGTTGACT
>NW_011899038.1:0-889 GCF_000151845.1 Pteropus vampyrus | reverse complement strand
TCAGCCTCTCTGTGTCCAAGTTTGTCTTTAAAAGGTAGATTAAACAAATGAGCAGGACAACAAAAGAGCAGGAGAAGCAAACAGAGACTCATGGATATGGCCTATAAACTAGTAGTTACTAGTGGAGTGGTGGAGGAGGGAGTAGGTAGACGGGGTAAAGGGGGTCAAATATAGGGTTTAGGGGGAGGGCGAAGTGGGTAAAGGGGATCAAATATATGGTAGCTGAAGGAAGCTGGACTTTGGGTGGTAAACATGATAGAATATACAGATGTCAAATGATAATGCACACCTGAAAATTATATAACTGTGTTAACCAATGTTACCCCAATAAACTTAATAAAAACAAAACAAAACAAAAAATGTAAATTAAGTCACCGGCGGGGCTGTACAAAAGGCAAAGTGAAAAAACCCATGACAGTCCTGGCGGTGTCTGGCATTGAGTAAAAACAGCGGTGACTTTACAAAGCCCTAAGTATGAGCCAACCCCTGTTCAAAGTGCTTTGCATGTATTAACTCATTTTCTTCTCCGAACAAACTTCTGATGTATGTATATTTTATGCTCATTTGACAGATGAGGGGACTGAAATATGGGTTAAATGACTCGCCCAAGGTCACGTGGCTTACAGGCAGAATTTGAGCTGGGATTGGAGTCCAGACCACCTGATCCCAGAATCTACATGCCTACAGCTCTGCAGCTCTACTCAGTAAGTTCCTGTTGTCTTCCTCCTTCGTCCTCCTCCCCAGCCTCCGCCAGGACGTCTCATCCTCACCAGTAATCTGACAGCTACCATGTCATGCCTGGTATTACAGCCTCGTGTTTGTCTCATTTACCCAACTCCTCCAAAATATTTATATTCTGACAGCAGCATGATGATTTTTTTTGGTAAAC
>NW_011899037.1:2658-4001 GCF_000151845.1 Pteropus vampyrus | reverse complement strand
AATCGGCCCTGCTCAGCGACGCCCTGGGTCCCCTGACTTCCACAGACTGGGACGGAAGCGAAGGCAGAACGTCCCGGGCCTCAACAGAGAAGGAAAAAAGGAAGAATAGACGAGAAACACAGTCTGTGCCCCGAATGCACCACACGCCAGCTTCCTCTCCAGAGTCCCAAAATCTACCGCCAGACAAAACAAAAGCCAGCCAGGAAGACGGGCGGGCGGGCTGAGGGCACGAGCGTGGCATTCGCCGCGGGGTCAGGCCTGCGAGCGACTTCGTTCATCACGAACCGCTGCCGGAGTTCGGATCGTCCCGGGTTCCCACCGTCTACAGAACCTGCCTGTCACATTTTACATGCCTAATGCGAAGCTCAGTGTAACTTATAGGTCTGTCTGTTGAACAGAGATTTGAATCTTTCTCCGGAAAGAACAGGAATTCGGAGGCTCAGCTGATGGAATCTGAAAAAAGACTTGGACAGACCTCCCGGCCATGAAAACAGCACGAATCGGGGGATCGTGGTCACCAACATACTCGTTAAGAGCAGAATTAGGAGACGTTGACTCTTCTCCCTGTCTCCTCTGGTGATGGTGGATTTCCGTTCTCAGGAACCGATCAGATTGAGAATCCAAAGGAAACGGCACGGGAGTCCATTCTGTTGCGGAGTATTTCGTGACAGGCTGTAGGTACCGCGGAGCTTTGACGTCTTACCGTAGGAAACGAGGGGTGCGGAGTGTGGGTTTGGGGGCAGAGGGGACGACGTGTGGCTCGTTCGTTACTGCTCTTCCCAGCCCGAGGCCGTGTTTGTCACAACACTAAAAAGTCGCGATTGTGTCTAAGCAGGTGAAGCAGAAATACTTGTCTTTAGTGGGCGAGGATCAAGATGGACAGGGCTTTAAAAGCCCACGTTATCATTTCCTGTTTTCCAAATGTGCACTTCCTGTTTCCTTGACACCGAAGGAGACCTGAACTCCCCCCGCTCCCCCCGCGGGGCAGTGACTGGGTGGCCATACGTGATTAGGGCAGTCTCGTGTGTGCGTGCGTGTGTAAGGTTTGGCTCTGGCATAGTCCCACACGCAGCCTCCCATGCGTGTGTGCATGTGTGACGCTTGGCTCTGGCACAGTCTCTCAGCCAGGGTTCACCTGGAAGCTGCAGGGCTTGGGAGGTTCATCAAGCTACTCTTGCAAGTTTCTTTTCTCTCACCAGGAAGGTAAGCCCCTAGGGATTACGGGGAAGGGCTAGAATAACAAATTGAGAGCCAAGCGCTTCCCGGGGCCGTAGCCTCCCTGTGTTACTCAGCCTCTCCCGCTCATCTCTGCACAAAATCTTGCTATTTCCGTCCGTCCTCGG
>NW_011899037.1:0-986 GCF_000151845.1 Pteropus vampyrus | reverse complement strand
TGCGGAGTCGTCTGCGCGTCTGCCCTTTCTCCTTCTGTCGCTTGCTGTCATTTCCATAGGGTGACGTTGGGGCCCACGCTTCTGATCCTGACTTGCCTTGCAGACCATTCGATAATTGAAAACTGTAAATCTGAGTCCTATAGGCCCCAAGTTTAAGTTCTGCCTCTTCCTAGCTGTGTGATTCAGGCGAGCTGCTTGCATCTCTGAGGGCGTATTCATTTTCTCGTCTCTAATAGAGGGACGATGGGACCCACCTCTGAGGGCAATTGAGAGGATTATGTGTAAATGATCCACGGGAAGCTCTGAGCAGGGGCTAGATATGCAATAAATCTTTTTTTTAGCGGTAAATTTTTCTTATTACTTTTTATTTAAGTATAGATGGTATACAATAGTATATTAGTTATATTAGTTACAGGTGTGCAGTATAATGATTCGACCTTCTCATACCTTACACTGTGATCACCCCACTAATTCTAGTTAGCATCTGTCTCCGTGCAGACTTTTCACAATATTATTGGCGATACATGTTTTCCCGTCCTCATTCCTGTAAGAAGCCACCGTTGTAAATGGTTTGCTCACCTTCCCCGTGACCACCCCTCTCGTTCACATTAGTGAGACATGCCAACTCGCAGATTAACCCATTAAAATGAGACTCAGTTCAGGACAGCGCCGTCTTTTGGGATTAATGAAAATTCCGTCAGCGTCCAGACTGAAACTCACCTTGTCAGGGCAGAGGGCGAGGCCAGGAGAAAGGAGAGGAGGGTCTGAGCCACTTGGCACCCGAGCTGCTCTCGTGAGGCGCGTGACTCTGGTTTCGCGTCGTGGCAAGTAGCATGTAACTGACAAGATGGGGTGTGCCAGGAGGGCTGTTGCGTCCAGTAAAAAACCGCGCCCTGTAATGTCTTATGGCCCCTGGTGAACTCTTTTTGGGGGAAGCAGAGGGTTTCCTGAATATAACTAACCCACACACTTGGGGATTTGTACAA
>NW_011899036.1:3372-4164 GCF_000151845.1 Pteropus vampyrus | reverse complement strand
ACCCGGCAGCTTCCTCCATTCGCCCTCCGCAGCTCCCTCCTGCCCTTCCTGTTTACTGGCAGAGAGATTGCTGAATCCCGAGGAGGGCCTGTGGCTGGGGAGGGCGGCGTCCATCCGCCCCTGGCAGACACCAGAGGGGTTGGGCGCTGGGTTAGGGGCTGAAGGGCCTCAGCCCCATTTTCCAGAGGAGCGCTTGCTCTCTACTTTCTGAGGCTCAGGGAGGCTCCGGGACCTGTCAGAGGACACGGCCCCGGGATCTGCTGCTGACGCCGCCAGCACCTGGCTGGGTGCTCCTTCTGGGGCGTGTTCCCTCTCTGGGCTCACTTTCCTCTGCCCGGGAGGGGTCGGCGGTGTGTGCCCGCCCGTGAAATATCAGTGGTGGGTCCCTGACAGGAGATGAGAAAACTAGAGGCTGAGGTGGCCCCCTGCCTGCCCATCTCAGAGACTGTCCCCGAAAGTTCTCCATCCAGCCCTTGCCGGGCCTTGAAGGGCCCTGGACAGGGACATATGGTGGCATTCAGTGCGAGCACAGACTTAGTGTCTGGAGGTCTGGGTGCCTTTCTGGTGCTGCCGCTTCCTGGCTACGTGACCTTAGCAGGTTGCCTAACCCTTCTGAGTCTCGCTAAAGGGGCATATTATGGGGGCTGCCCTGAGGGGCATTGAAGATTCAGAGAGAATCTGGAGACACCTCAGCATGGGGTGGGGCCAGCCTGGGGAGCTGGTGTGTCACCCTGGGAGGAGGACTGTGATCGCAGCAGGTCCCACCCCTGTCAGAGCGGACTGCAGGTCGGT
>NW_011899036.1:0-937 GCF_000151845.1 Pteropus vampyrus | reverse complement strand
CCTCTGGCCCGAATCGGACACGCGGGCCTCCTCGCAGCCATGGCATGATTTTTCTTCAGCTTCAACGCGTGAGGCCTGCAGCAGATTTTTATACCCAAGCCCGACTTGTCCCGAAGGCCCCTTGTCGTCGGGAGTCTGCCTGGGCCCACAGAGCCCCATTCCGTCGTCCTGTGGGCTAGGACACGGTGACCTCAGGTCTTTCTCAGTGCGCAGTATTTGATGGAGAGACATGCAGTGCCTCGTGGTTCCAGATCATTTTTGCTTGTGACTGTTACGTCTGTGATGCCGTTGGACGGAGGGTGGCCGGTGGTGCTGCCCCACCTTACAGTCGAGTTGACGAGTGAGGCGTCCTGACCGAGGCCGCATGGAGGCTGGCGTGGGGCGGGGCCGAAGGGCAGCCACAGCCGCCCCGAACTGAGCGCGCTCTGTGTGCCGGGCTGGCCTGGCGGCTCCTGTGCCCACGTCACCCCTCTGGGGGCTGAGCTGGGTGCCCATTAACACCCCCATCTTGCAGAGGGGGAGATGGGTGCACAGGGAGTAAGCCAAGGCCCACAGTGGGGGAGGCTGAGATTGGAACCCCCAGGTCTGGTTCCAGGCCTCCCCGTCCTGGGGCCGGGAACCGTGGGCCCGGAGCACCGAGAAGACCCTTATGTGCTCAGACCCTGCCCCACACAGGGCGCGGCGGGCCGGGGTGGGGGTAGAGCTGCCCCAGGGCCAAAGGCCCAAAGGCATCTTGTTCAGAGCCTGGGACAGAGCGAGGCCAAGCTCTCTCCTTGACCTCAGTTGTCCTGCAGGGGGTGAGCATCGCGTGACCCCTCCTCACCCAGTGTGTCCTCTCTGCCCGCAGATGCTGCTGCCCGGTGGGATCTGAGCTTCGACCGAGCCGTGGTCTTCATTGAGGACGCGATCCAGGTGAGCAGGGCCAGCTCGTGGTGGC
>NW_011899035.1:5179-5940 GCF_000151845.1 Pteropus vampyrus | reverse complement strand
GATGATAAGTCTATTTCTGTAGATCTTTGAATTCTTTCATCAATATTTTGTTGTTTTTAGCATATACATGCTAGACATGTTTTGTTAGGTATATACCAAAGTATTCCGTATTTTTGAGGAAATATAAATGTTATTGTATTTTTAATTTTTGTGTCTACCTTTTCTTTGCTAATACACAGCAATAAATTTGACTCCTATGCGTGTACCTTGAATCTTGTGGTCTTGGTGAATTCCCTGATGAGCTCTAGGAGTTTTTTTAATAGATTCTTTGGGATTTCCTATGTAAATTCTCGTGTCATCTGGAAATAAGAATTTTATTTGTTCTCGTCTATGTTTATAAAAGTTATCGTTCTATAGTTTCTTTTTTTCTAACTGTTTTTATCTGGTTTTGGTATTGAGCTAATACCAGATTCATAAAATTAATTGAGACGTGTTCTCTCTTCTTCAATTTTCTAGAAGAGATTGGACAGAATTCTTCTTTGGTTCTGTCTTAAACATTTGGCAGACTTCTCCAGTGAATCCAACTGATCTTTTATGAGGGAAATATTTATGAATTCAACTTTCTTAATAATTACAGGACTATTCCGATTATTTTATATTGATCAAGTTGTGGTCATTTGTAGTTTTTCAAAAAAATAGGTTCATCTCATGTAAGTTGGTAAATTTGTGTATAGAATTCAGTCTTCTATTAGTATCTTTCAGTATCTGTGGAGTTTGTGGTGACATTTATTGTTTTATTTCTGATGTGAGTAATTGTCTCT
>NW_011899035.1:0-1389 GCF_000151845.1 Pteropus vampyrus | reverse complement strand
TTTTTTTTTTCACTTTCTCACTGATATTTGATCAACAAAAGTTCTGAATTTTAATTTATTCCAATTTATCGACCTATTTAAATTTTTTTTTTAAGTCAGCAAACTTGCAATAGAAGGCAAATCCATAACCTATAAAAGGAGATTTATAAAGAGAATCACACAGCTTTCATACTTAATGGTTGAATATTGAAAATCTTCTCCCTGACTCAGGAACAAGGAAAAAATGTCCATCATCCCCCCGCCCCCTCCCACTGACAGCGTTGTACTGCATCTTGGCCAGAAGAGAAGAGAAGGATGTTGTCACAGTTTTAAAAGATGAAATTAACCTGTCATTCGTCGCAGACGACGTGTTCGTGCACGTAGAAATGCTAAAGTAATCTATGAACAATTCAATAAAAATCACGAGTGCACGTGACAACGCTGGTGAATAGAAGGCCAATCCGTAAAATCAACTGTATTTCTATAGAGTAACAGCAAACATGGAAAATGACACTTGAAACACCATGTACAAGAGAATAAAAAAGCTAAATAATTAAAAGAAAGAATGTTCATGACGTCTACATGAACATTTAAAAATATAACTGAGAGAAATGAAAAATCGTCTAAATAGGTGGAAGGACTCACCATTTGTCTGGATCAGATACATCGATATTGTCAAAAGTCAGTTCTTCCAATATCGATCTAAAGAGTCAATGCAAATGCAATCGAAACCTCGGAAGACTTGTTTTGTAGAAATTAGCAAGCTGATTTAAAAATTTAAGTGTAAATAAGAATGAGCTAGAATAGCTAAGCCAAGGTTACTCGGGAATCAAACGGGAGAACATATAATCCTGATACCACCCAGTGTGCTGCTGGGCAAGGGGGCTGTGCTCGCAGACCACCGCCCCCAACGCAAGGCTGAGAGAGTTCCATGCAGCCAGTCATCAGACTGATGGCAAAGGCGCCATTGCGACTCGTTGGGGAAGATCCTTTCGACAAACAGTAATCCGATAATTAGATATGAAAAAAGTCTGATCTCCCACCTTACACCACACACAAGAATAATTTGAGAAAAAGCACAGATATAAACAGCAAAACTAAAACAATAATGTGTGTAAGGGAAAAGAAAACAAAATATAAACCACGATTTGGGGAAAGAATTTTTTTTTTCTTAAACGACACTGCAAAAGCACTAACCAGGAAATGCAAATTTATTTTTTTTCTGAAAAATTGACCTCAAGAAACACTTTCTCTTTAATCTCTGAATATTTTCCTCAATTTCTTCAATTGTATATCATGAATTCATGTTTAGCAATTCTTTTTTCCATTTGCTTAAAACTCAACCTTTTACTTAAACCTTGAAAATGAGAAGGCTTGACTAAATATTACCTCATATCTCTGTCACCTCTA
>NW_011899034.1:4165-5208 GCF_000151845.1 Pteropus vampyrus | reverse complement strand
TCTCCTAAACCAGGAGCTGCCAGCCGTCCTCCTCGCTCAGGCCGATCGGTCGTGAGCCACCCGCCCGCCTCGCGGCGCCTCTGTGCAGTTACGAGGACGAGTGGACTCCTGGCTGCCCACCCGGTCCTCGGCGCGCTTCCGAGGCTCCACCCGCCTCGGCCACGCGGAGGGCGGCAGAGGCAGCATGTGCTGACAGTTCATTTTCATTTAAAGGAAGGGGTCCAGTTAACCCGCAGAGTTAGTCTGCGGCCACGCCACCCTGAACGTGCCCGATCCCGTCTGACCTCGGAAGCTGAGCAGGGTCGGGCCTGGTGAGTCCCTGGATGGGAGACCACCCAGGAAGACCAGGTGCTGGAGGCGTAAGACATAAAAAAATAAGGGATCGTAAGCTGACAAGGCCCTTGCAATCTGTGAGGTCGACCAAGGGTTGCCTCGCCTAAAAAGTAAAATAAAATAAAAATAAAGAAATAAAACACGGAGTTAACACGTTAGCACGCAGACAGCACACGGAGCGACGGTGGCTGCGCGCGGCCTGCAGAGTGGCCGTCCCGGGCCGGCCCGAAACCGCGCCGTCGGAAGGTCAGTCAGAGGGAACAGCGCCGACCGCCTCACGACAGTTCAGCCGCCTCTGGCCACGTTTCCCCTTCGGCGACACGCCCCGCCTCCGCGCCCCCGCCCCCCACCAGCACACACGTGCCTTTTTTTAATCTTCTCAAATATGATGTAGAAATAGAACTTGGACGCAGATCTCAGTCGGGACAAGCGAACGAGAGTGTCTCTCGCCCATCGCCCAAGGCTTCCTCGGGCCACAGACGCGGCTTCCACGAATCCCGGGCTCCAAAGGGAGCCCCTCACGGCTGCGAAATACCACCAGGCAATGAAGGCCAAGTTCCTTCTGTCTGTCTGCCTCCACCCCTCCGCTTCGTGCTTCTTAAATAAGCGTCACCATAAACGCGGACGAGCCGCCTTCTCTGCCGCCACCACGCTCTCCTGAGCGAGCATCCTATTCATTTTATCTGAAGACAGAGAATACATTTGTTAAC
>NW_011899034.1:0-950 GCF_000151845.1 Pteropus vampyrus | reverse complement strand
GTTTGGAAAAGAATCAAAAGGAACGTTTGATGTTGGATCCAGAGTGCGTCTCTAGGATCAGAAGGGGCCACTGGGAGGCTGGGTCCCTGGTCTCCAAGGGCGGCCCCTGCACAGTGGGTCTGGAGGGGGCCTCGGCACCATGTCTCAGAAGCGTTAGTGTCTACACCACAGTCCCATTTTCTCGAAACACGTTGAGAAGTTCAGGCAGACGTGGGCAAAGTGGGGCCATGAGGGAGTTCATTGCACCATCATCCGGGACAATGACACATGGAAACACAACACACCACAAGGAAAGTTAAGTGTCCCGCAGTCGGAGGCTGGCGGAAATAGAGTTCAGCGCCCACTGTCATTATTAAGAGGGCACAGAAGACCCTTCAGACGACCTGTAGACACACTCATGGCACATATTTTAAAGATGTAAAAAAATATATTTTACAAAAGAATATGCTTTGTAGCGGGATAACTGTTTTGAAATAGAATTTAGAGTTGAAGAATGTATACATCAAAATACGAAGTGTTTTCTCTGGGGGAGAAAGTAAGAGTGGAGGTAATTTCATTTTCTTCTTTTGGCCTGCCTGCACTTTTTCATCTTCTTAAACGAATGTGTTTGACTTTCGCACTAATACACAAAGAGACAGACCTCACCGAGCATTTTCTGCGGTGTTTTGTTTTATTCTGCGGTGAGCAAAGCTCGGCGGATCTGTCGCCGCCTCCTTGCCCGCCCCGTGAGCTCTCATTTCAAATTCGGCCGCAGAGCTCGGGTCCTGCTCAGTTTTGCTCCGCGGAAGCCACGTTCTCAGTCCTTACGCCTTCCTGGGTCCCTCCCCCGACGGGGGACGCTCCGCAGGAAGACGCGTGACCGTCCGCGCACCCCCGCTGTGTCGCTTGGTCCCTCTTCTTCCATCTTGACTACACGCTTGCTCCACTGCTCACGCCGGAGTCATTCGGTT
>NW_011899033.1:5686-6509 GCF_000151845.1 Pteropus vampyrus | reverse complement strand
CAATCAGGGCACTTCCATGCAAATTAAAAACATTGCTCAAATAATTACATATAGAATATCAAATGAGGAAATGCACTATGCCAGTCATAGTTGGCTATCTCTGGGTGGTGGAACTTAAGGGGAATTTAAATTTTCTTAATTTTTTTGGGTCTATTTCAATTTATACAGTGAGCATATATTTGAATTCCGATTTAAAATTTTTTTTAATCTTTTAGAGTTTTAGAATCTCTTTTTTCTTTATGGAAATCAAATATAGACTAAGTTATAGGTTTCAGAATTATAGAACTGTAGAATTGAGAAGAACCTTAAAGGTTGCCAAGTTCAAAACCTGTCATTCAGGTGAGAGGTGGCATGGCAGTTCCTATCCTCGAGTTCTTTCCTTTTTGATTCCAGTTACTGTGCCCTTTTAACCACCCTTGATCTGGTTATCTGTTGTGTGACTATTTCCAGTAATGGTGGGATATTCTAATTTGGGATAATTCGGACAAATGCCACAGTTTTTCATTTCCTTTACAGTTAAGGCCATACTCGAAGAAAATGTTTAAAACCAGGGCTTGGCAAATCAGGGCCCATGGACCAGCCTCTTGGTTTGGAAATAAAGGTTAAATCCTGGAACACAGCCATGACCCTTTGCGTATGTTTGGTCTGTAGCTGCTTTGGGCTATGACAGCAGAGGAGAGTAGTTGCAACAACGACCACATGGCCTGTGAAGCCCAAAGTGTTTACTCTCTGGACCTTTAAGGACAATTTGTTAAGACTCATAAAGTTGTTAACCAGAGACTTGTGACAAGGACCATAGATGTAAGAGTGGGGAATGTACTCT
>NW_011899033.1:0-2351 GCF_000151845.1 Pteropus vampyrus | reverse complement strand
GGTGTGTGCAGGGGGGATGGGAGAAAAGGCTAGATAGATGTCTGGAACACTCTGAGATCCTGCTCTTGTAAAGGAATCTAAATACTCTTCAGATAACTTAGGATAGGCATACTCTAGAAGAAAATTATAGGAACCCCCTTTCACTTGATCCTTTAGTAGATTTTAAATGTAAAGAATATCGAAGCCTATTACACAGGTCAATTTATTCAATTTATTTTGGCTGACTGCCTGATGACTCGTAGGATAAGAGCAAGGAACTTGTTTGTTTAATCCATCCTCCTCCCTCGAGTTAGTATTTCATTACTAAATTGGAAGTTGTAGGGAGCAGAAGTCTCATTTGATTTGTCTTTCTATTTCCAAAAGTATCTAAAATAATTATAAAGCCAGAAGACCTAATGATCTAAATAAACCCTTTCTCCTGATTGTTCACGTATGTTTCTATGTTAAGGTATAAGCAGAACAAACAAGCACATCCTAAAACTAAAAAAAAACAACAACTCAACTTTCTCTTCTTGTATGTAAACAAAATCTGGCTTGCTGTAGTACAAGTCTAGCGCTCCTTTGGGTGAGAAAAAAAATATGAGGCACCACTCTGCCAAGCAAAATACCTTCATATGTATTTCTTACATTGTAAAGTCATCTTCCATTACTTCTTCAGAAATATAAGGGTTATGCTTTCATTCTCCTTGTTGCTTTGATTTTCAGAGCTCTTTTATGAATGTTTTCTATTCCAATTCTAAGGGCCCAAATGAATATATAGTGTCTCTACTAGGCTTGATGTGTACTGAGCATGTCGGAAGGATATAGGCATGTTGTCTTTCATTTGCTTCTGTGCTGAAGCAGTGTGCTGTGTGGGGCTCAGCAAGAGCCCTGGGTCGTCTCCTGTGGTGAGTACTCTAGAAGTATTGTGTTTGGGTAGTTTGCATTCTCTAAGTATTACTGAGGAATTATTTCCAGCATTGCTATGTGTTATCGTGTCAATCTTTAGACCCAAGGTCTTTGTATTCAAATATGGTAATTTTTAGAATCTAAAGAGTCTGCGGTGGGAGAGTAAGGCAGAGCCGATGGCATGGCTGTTGGCTTCCTTAACATATTATGTTGTCGTTCTTTTCTCTCCCTGGAATTCACTTTGTTAATTTTTTTTTTTTGTGTGCTGTTCACTTAGATCTAATTAACGTTTTTAATTGGCGTGTTGTGTAGTTCTGGAAACAGCTTATTAGATTTCATAGGTGTCTCTGGCAGCACAAAATGTTTAATGAGCAAAATAATTGTGTTACGGTGAAATAAATATGTACATATTCAAAGAATTAATAAATGAATTAAATGATGACTTCATAGAAGCCTTCCGAGGAAGTAGTTATGAATTATCTTCTCAGCATAAGATATTGAAATTGACTTTGTGTTTATGAAGGTTTTGGAAGAAATAAACGTGCCTTTTCTTTTAGATTATAATAATACTGTGTGTGTGTGTAACCAGAATGATAGTCTATAGTAAAATGAGATCCATGTCCTTTGAGACTCAGAAGAGTCTGTAGAATGTCTTGGCAACTGAAAGGAAGTGGGTAGGATGTACAGCGTCTCACCAGAGAACTAGACATATCACAGATCTGTAGAAATGGAGGCAATCAAAATTAGGTTCTGTTTTCTGCTCCATTAGGCAGCCCTTTTCATTCTCTGATTCTGGAGGTGATGGTCAAGGACTAAGAGGATGATGTAAAGAAAAGGTACTCAAGAGACTTTTAGAGCTGCTGAAACCAAGTCTAAATTCTTTCTGCAGTAGACAAAGCAGAATCGTTAAGGCAGTGACTTGCCTAGAGTCATGGTCCCTGAGTGGGGGGAGCCTTGAGAGCTCTTAACCACCAACCCAGGGCCCTCTTGGCTGAAGCATACTGTCCTCTACCCCTCATAGTGTTTCTCGTAAGAGGAAATTGGGGCGACCAAAAAAATCATGGAGGAAAGAACCAGGGCCATCAAACTTACTGTAAGGTTTCCCCTGTAAGGGGACTCAGGCATAGCTGAATACTGAGCCTCAGGAGGGACAAGAACCACTGGAGAACCTGTCTGAGGTGACAGCTGTCCTTTGGGTTGTGGGGTTCTTTGTTCTGCTAGTCACATGGCTGGGCTGTGCCCCATCTGTCAGCTTCTCTCTCTACCTGTCCTACCACTGACCATTCCCTGTTTCTGTTTTATTCCCTCTCCTTCACACTCATAATCTCTGTTTCTTTCTGTCTCCAACTCATGTCACCTTTCCTGATTCGGCAGATAGTATCAGTGGCTACCTTCTTCCTGTTTCTGGATTCCAGTTCCCAAAAGGGACCCTCATAATGACCCCGGAATCATTTCACAACTGG
>NW_011899032.1:2276-3897 GCF_000151845.1 Pteropus vampyrus | reverse complement strand
TTCCAAGACTGAAAGAAGAAGAAACAGACCTGAACAGACTGATTACTACAAACAAAATCGAATCAATCATCAAAAACTTCCAACAAACAAAAGTCCTGGACCAGATGGCTTCAAAGATGAATTTTTATCAAACATTCAAAGAAGAATTAACACCTATCCTTCTCAAACCATTCGAAAAAAATTCAAGAGAAAAGAAGGCTTCCAAGCTCATTTTATGAGGGCAGCATTATCCTGATTCCAAAACTAGAAAAAGACATTTTATAAAAAGATTAAAAGGCCAATATCCCTCATGAACATAGATGCAAAAATCCTCAACAAAATATTAGCAAACTGAATTCAGCAATACATTAAAAAGATCATACAACATGATAAAATAGGATTTATTCCTGGAATGCAAGGTTGATTCGACATCCACAAATCAAGTGATGTGATACACCACATAAACAAAAATGAAGAATAAAAATCATACAATCATGTCAATAGATGTAAAAAAAAAAAAAAGCATTTGACAAAATACAGCATCCGTTTATGTAGGAAAAAAAAAAATTATCAGCAAGGTGAGAATAGAGGGAACACACCTCAACATAATAAAGGCCATATATGACAAACCCACAACTAACATCATACTTAATGAGAAAAAACAAAAAGCATTTTCCTTCAAATCAGAAACAGGATAAGGATGTCCACTTTCACCACTTTTATTCAACATAGTATTGGAAGTCTTAGCCATAGCCATTAGACAAAAAAAGGAAATAAATGCATCCAAATTGAAAAGGAAAACTGTCATGCAAAGATGACATAATACTATATAGAGAGAACCCTAAAGATTTCTCCCCAAAAAACTATTAGAACTGATAAATTCAGTAAAGTATCAGGATATATAATTAATATGCAGAAATCAGCTGTATTCACCAATAATGAACTATAAGAAAGAGAAATTAAGAAAACAACCCCACTTACAATTGCATTTAAAAAAATAAAACACCTAGAAATAAATTTAACCAGGGAGGCAAAAGACCTGTACTAGGAAAATTATGACATTGAAAAAAGAAATTGAAGATACAAATAAATGGAAGCATCTACTGTGCTCATGGATAGAAAGAATTAACATCGTTAAAATGTCCATACTACCCAAAGCAATCTATAGATTCAGTGCAATCTCTATCAAAATACCAATGAAATTTTTCACAGACCCAGAACAAATAATCCTAAAATTTATATGGAACCACAAAAGACCCTGAATAGCCACAACAACCTTGAAAAAGAAGAACAAAGTTGGAGAAATCATGGTGCCTAATATCAAACTATACCTCGAGGCTACAGTAATCAAAACAGCATGGTATTGGCATAAAAACAGACACATAGCTCAATGGAACATAATAGAGAGTCCAGAAATAAAGCCACATCTATATGGTCATTTCATCTATGACAAAGAAGGCAAGAATATATAATGGGTTAAAGACAGATACCAATTAATGGTGTTGGGAAAATTGGACAAATATTTGCAAAAAATGATACTGGACCACCTTCATATACCACATACAAGAATAAATTCAAAATGGATTAAAGACTTAAATGTAAGAACTGAATCCATAAAACTCCTAGAAGAGAACATAGGCAG
>NW_011899032.1:0-926 GCF_000151845.1 Pteropus vampyrus | reverse complement strand
ACTCACAATACTCTCAGGTTCTTTTAAACGCTTCTACTGCAATGCAGCACTCAGCCTGCTTGCTCTCTAGGAAATGATGGCTCAGCACTCAGTGGTGTGGAAGGAATGGCTGGGAGGCTGAGGAAAGAGCTAATGCTGAGAAAGCTGCAGCAGAGCCGTGAGGCTCGCTGTCTGGGCTCGCAATGCTGCAGCACTGACAGCGCTAATCAGAGACAGACAGAGAGAGAGGGGGTGGGGGGGAAGGGAAAGGAGAGAAAATAAGATGGGGTGGGGGAGAGAAATGAGAGGCGGAGGACAGACTTATAGTAAAAGACAAAGGGTATGGCTTGCTGAGAAGTTTCCAAGCCCGTTCAACAACAGCTGCTGTCTGGCAGAACCTTGTTCATTTGGTTATTCACTCACAGGGAGAAACTGAAATTGCACATCCCATGCAGCTGAGCTGTATCTGAAACCTCAAGAAAAATAAACGCCATGAAAACAAAGCTGGAGCTTAGTTGCAGGAGGCCAGCTTGTAAAGTACCTCTCAAAACCCTTCCCTCCCCTTTGCCCACTCGACCCCCCAAGTCGTTTCTGGCTTCATGATACCTTAGTGCCCTTTTCCTCCCCAGGATAATATTTATATTCATAGAAGGATGTCCATATTTGTCAGTTAAGGTCTCAAGTGACCCACACTTCCCTGCCCCACTCCACACTCTGAGAAAGATGATCATGGCAAAAGCCTGACTCCTTAGCACAAGCCAGAAGTCTCTAGCCCATAAGAAAGGGACTCCTGGCCTGAGTTAGCAAGCTAGAGTCTGTCCATGTCTGGATACTCCCTCCCAACTCTCTGGGGACTGGGACTGTGGTCCCATTTCCCCTTGATGAGGCTCTGAAGACCCTTCCCCTGAGGACAGTATAGCTCTTGGCTATTTGCCAGTTTTTTCTAG
>NW_011899031.1:1840-2448 GCF_000151845.1 Pteropus vampyrus | reverse complement strand
AATTATGCATTATATAATATATACTATAGTTTATTTTATATTATAGTATATTATATACCATGTAATATATTAATGGTACAAACTAAACATTTAAATTAGTACCACAGGTTTGATTTATAGGTATATAGGAAAAATAAATTGTCCTAATTTTCTATCACGAACACTTTTGGTTGCTGTTAAGACAATTAAAAATGCCTACCACTGACTTGGGAAATCATATAGACTATTTTATGGGGTTGTCTCTTTTTATTCATGTATCTGTCTTATGGCTACTTTTCTTTGTCTTTGATTGCTAACAGCATATTTTCCCCGAGTATTTTTCTAAAATAATTTTCTTGGTTAATGACCATGCATTTTTGAGATCCCCAAAGAAAAGAGGCAGTTTGGGTTTTGCCACTTTCCAGTGCTGCCACATGCTAGCTTTGTGGAGGAGGTAAGGAGATGAATAGGCAAACCATTATAATAACAAGGGGTTAACTGCTCAAAGGGGGTTTTGGTAAAAGGCAGGAAGGAAGCAATGAGAAGGATACTCCAAAGTATTCAGAAAATTTGAAAATGGGAAAATTCGGAGGTATAAATAAAGGTATGGGTAGGGATGTTGGCCTTGG
>NW_011899031.1:0-535 GCF_000151845.1 Pteropus vampyrus | reverse complement strand
AGCAATGAGAAGGATACTCCAAAGTATTCAGAAAATTTGAAAATGGGAAAATTCGGAGGTATAAATAAAGGTATGGGTAGGGATGTTGGCCTTGGTAAAGCCTGAGAAAATGTCCCTTTGGCTGAGACTTGAAGAGTAATTAAGAGTTCATCTGGTAGTTAGCATGGAGATTGGAAGAGTAGGAACGGCATCACAGATGGAAAGAATGGCAGCAGCATAAGCTGTGGTTAGGGAAATAAGATACGCAATAAAAACTTGGGATAGCTAATCTGGGTAAAGCATCCAGGAGCTGAACTGAGCCATATAACATAAAAGTATAGCTGATAACCTTAGGGTATTATCAATATGGCTTATTTATAGACTTCTAACAGTTGAATAAAAAATAAGGTTGGACTAGATGACCTATAATGTCTCATGAAAGAGCTACTGTGGCCCTGAGGGTTTTCTTCAAACTGGGTGTTGCTCAGTTCCATAGAGTGAATTCCAGTCTCTAGAATGGTGGGGGTTGGGGAAGTGGAGGCAGAATTGCTATCCT
>NW_011899030.1:3694-5948 GCF_000151845.1 Pteropus vampyrus | reverse complement strand
AAACCAAGTTATAATGGCTACCTCCAAAAGGTCCACATGAATATTAAATGGAATGATGCCCACAAAGTGTTTTTTATGGTACCCGTCCATAGCGAGTGTTCGAGGGTGTTAACAAGGAAGGTGATGAGGATGGTTGTGTTTTCATTTCTACTGTTCCAGCCACATCATAATCTCTGTGAACATATGAACAGATTTTTATTTATTTGTTTATTTATTTGTTTTTATTTGTGAACATATGAACAGATTTTTATTTATTTGTTTATTTCTCTATTTACTTATTTATTTAGACTTCTTTTGTAGCTTTCAACAGACTCTAGTAAAATGTGCAATAAAGCCTATTCGTCAGATAGAGACATCCAAAGAGAGTGAAGTTCTGTGTTTTAGTGCCTTTCATAAAGCCGACAATATTTAACCACAGTAGGGTAGGGTAGGGTAAGGTAGGACCCAAAATTGACCTTTATAATTGACTAGTGAACTGCACACAGTCTTTTATAAATCATTGATAGACTACATTTGGGGAATAAGAAACACTAGAGAAGGAAGTCGTCGCTTCCTTCTTGAAATAGTGAAGAATAGTTTTGACTTAAAATTTCCCACCAAGATGTTCTCTTGCATATGTGCCCTTATCAAAGGCACTGCCTTTGGAAACACCTCAGTGAGGTGGTGGTTGTCCTTTTCACCAGCTGCTCAACAAAAGAATTCAGTGTGACGAATAATCTACTCTCAGCAAATGAATATACTTAACCATATAGAAGCCATTCTCCAGTCTCAGTCCTTATTCGTCCCTAGCTTAATTTAACTGCAGCTCTCATTAAACTTTCCATATTAAAATAATAACTTAAATCTAGCAAAGTCCTCATTGGTGCCAGCCCTTATAAGGATGTCACCCCATCCTCCCAAGTCTTTTCCTTGGACTCTGTGGCTTTGGACAACTTACTTTATCTGGGAAGTAATTTTTTTCCCTGTACAACGAGAAAGTTGGCATTGTGTGATCTCTAAGCTCTTTCAGCTTTGTATCTTTAGAATCCCACCCCTCTATCTTATTGTTACATCTTTTTTAATTGAGTCAGAGTTTCCTCAATGCTAAATCTAAGTCTATGAAAGAGTTCATTGGTCAAATTATTTTTTTTCTCAAAATTTTAGCATTCATTTCTGGATCAGCTCAAATGTGTACTCAAGATGATCCAGGCAAAAAGGATCCAAAGATTGGGGTTTAGCTTTTATTAACCAGGAAGTGCACTAGTGACTTCTTTTACAAAGTCTGGGATCAAAACAAGCCCAGATACCTAGGAAACATTCAGTAATTGTTGTTCGTGCCATTGTCGTTACTTTGTTATCACTGCAATGGGGAAAATTAATATATTGGAATTATTCCATCCTGTCTTTGCCCTTGATTGGGCCTGGGGATGCCGTCCACCCAGCTGCTCCTCTGTGCAGGGAAAGCCAGGATACAGGAAGGGAGAGGAAGAATTAGCTAAGAGTAACGGCCTGTATTGGCCTGAATGCCAAAGTGAGAGAGCAATGTTCTCTGCCATTTTCCTCTTCAGTCCCCCTGTGTTTATAGTTTGTATGAGGAGTTTGTCCATGTCGAAGGATTTAAAGTGTCACTGAGGCCTTAAACTACACCAATAGTTATTAAATAAATAACTTATGATAAACAGTATCCTCTCCCAAATGGTCTTTAAAATGCAAATATCCCTAGATGTTAACACATCAAATTCTCAACACTCTTTTTTCTTAAGGTAAGCTCCTGGGGAGGGGGTGGGGAAGAGGGAGAAAGAAAGAAACATCTGGAGAACAGTTCAAACTTAGAGATAGGAAGAGGAAGGAAGGGTAGTAGTGCAATGGTCGGAGAAAAGGATGCTAGGAGCAGGGACAGGATTCTGGAAAGGTGGGGCAGGAGACGGAGACGTTATGCTTCACTTACTTTATGGTTTCCTCTGGGTTCCCTTCCCCCTCCCCACCCCCCAACAAATACACTTGGTTGGAATCTGTGGATTCTTTTGGCGGCCAGATCTGCCACACACAGATCAGAATGTAGTAGTTATGGCTTCTGACAGCATCTGATTGCCTTGTCCTCAGGATACCTGGAAGAAAACAGCCCTAAGACATTTGGTAACGGAGTCTACCCTAAGGATATTATTGAGGACAGTGCAAATCACACCATAACAGGAGAATGATCATTCTTCTTGAGAGAAGCTGCTTTTCACTTTGTGGGCACCAAAAACTGCAAAGCTGAGCAAGATGTCTATGG
>NW_011899030.1:0-319 GCF_000151845.1 Pteropus vampyrus | reverse complement strand
TATATGCTCCTTGAAAGTAGCTCCGAATTCTTGCTCACCACTGGCCCTGTTTCCAATATATGCCAATATCTGGCAGGTAGTCGGCATCCCATGAATCGGTTGGTTGGCTAATTGAGTAAATCAGGCTGTAATAACCTTCCCCAACCAGTTGCATGAATACTGAGGAATAGTACAGTACCATGGTTAACTGAGCATTTAGACTCAAAATCCACTACACAGTCCACGATAAAACCCTGGCTCTGACACTTGCGAGCTGTGAGGTTTGGGGCAAGTTAATTCACATTATTGTGTCTCTGCTTCCTCAAATGTAAAATGAGCA
>NW_011899029.1:2528-3133 GCF_000151845.1 Pteropus vampyrus | reverse complement strand
TCCTGAAGCCACCAGACTTGCTGGGGCCTGGCCCCGACGGCTGGGCTAGGCACTGGCCGGAAGCTTCTTGAGGGTAGGAGAGACTTGATGGAAAATTTGCTTGTACCTCCCCGAGTAGGGATGATCTCAGTTGGCTGCACACCCAGTTGGCAAGCTGCCACAGCCCCCCACCAGGCTGTGAAGCTGGGGGCCCCTGTCCAGCTGCTGAGAGTCGGGCAAGGGACTCATTAAAAGAAATGTCCCCCAGGTCCCAGTCCCACCCAAAGAGCCCTGAGCTCCTGACCGTCTTTAGCTTGGAGAGGCGGGAGAGGGTGATGTAGCCTCGGTGGTGGCACCGCAGGTAGAGTAGGTAGCAGGGCAGGGTGGCCCACAGGTAGATGCAGGGGATCCAGGCCAGCAGGGAGTTCTGGAAGCAGGGAGTGAGGTCTGGGTTGTCTGTGTACACCGACAGATTGGAGTCCTGGGGACAGAGGAAATAATTGAGTGCTATGGCTGCCTTCTGCAGGATTGGGCTCTCCCTCAAGGGAGGTGGCTGAGCCACAGAGACGCTCCATATGCAATGGCGAAGAAGGGCCCAGCCGCGATGTCCGTAGTAGAAGTCTCAG
>NW_011899029.1:0-708 GCF_000151845.1 Pteropus vampyrus | reverse complement strand
GGTGCTCAGCATATACCCTTCCTCTGAACCTTCACTGTCTCCCTACTGCCTAGAAGACAAAGTCTAAGCATGTCTATGGTATTTAAGACCCCCAGGCTGGCCTAGAGTGATCGATCTATGTGAACTATTGAACTATTTATGTGCTTGAGTTCTCCCTTCTTAAAAATATATTTCATGGAGTGGTCTTCACACCTTACCTCCCTTTCCTCAATTATTTTCACTTTTTAATCCCATCGGGGCCAGCTCACTGCCCTCTAATGCCCCTGCCCACTGCTGCAAGATGACCCTCCCTGGAACACAGATTGTGACCCTTACTTCAGGCCCAAAACTCGCAGAGGCTCCTGCTGCTTCTGGAATCAAGTCCAAGCACCCCACAGGCTTCTCTTCTCACTTCCTTTCCCACCGCTCCCTCTCGCTACTGCCAAACTCGATTCACTCTACATGGCTCTGAGACTCTCACTTCTATACCTTTGCTCAACCTGGTCCCTCTTTCTTCCATTTGTCAAAACCCCAACAACTACAGGGAAGCAGTGATGGGCCCAGCTTGGCACCCATCTCTTCCATCTTGAGCACCCTTCCACTTCTGAAGTCAGCACCTACTTAGACAGCCACGTTTTTGGAGCATCAGTCTTCCACCTGATGATGCTTTGGTGAGGGCCTGCTATAGTCAGCCAGTGGGCTGGGAGCACCTGGGGCAGACCTGTCCTT
>NW_011899028.1:3586-5847 GCF_000151845.1 Pteropus vampyrus | reverse complement strand
GACATAGTTGTAATTTGTCCCTAGATACCTTGTGTCCCTATGAGCAAGGGCTTGGGGGTAGATGCTGTCAGTGAGTGAGCTGTTGAGCTGAGCAGACAAGAAGACCATTCACACATTGGATTAGGGAGGAATTGCAAGAGAAAACCGAATCCTTCAAAATAGCAGTCAGAGTCTGAGAAAAGCAAGCAGGGACTTCAGTGGAACCTTGAGGCATAACTGTCTGGTGTATTGTTGACTTTCCCAGGTGACAGCAAAAAGAGATTGTGAATCAGGATGTGCAGATAAGTGAAAGAAAGCGGAGGAGATGTTAATACAATCAGGTGGGTGGGGTTGGAAGGTATAGAGGCCGAGGTGGTGTTAGATTGGGAACTTGTGAGAACCTCAATTTGACTACTTTATTTATGGCCTAGAGGTCTTGGATTAGCCATATGCCAATGATAACACTGGGGTCCTTGACGAACAACATTGGAGTGTCGCAGGGGCTGGAGGCGGGTATTAGAAGGTCTGGAAGATGGGTTGGAGGCCCCGGAGAGCTTCTTGTGTCAGAGCATGTTAAGGCAGTTTCAGGAGGGGGAGGAAAGGATCCATTTTCACTTTAAGAGGTTCAGCCCCCAAGATGCATCCTATGTCTGTTGAGTTGGAGGCTCAAAGAAAGTCAGGAATGGGAGTCAGCATGGCTCAACTTCGTGGGCCCGAGGAAGAGGCCGATGGGTTATTTGGGGGGTGAGAAAGGCTGGCTGACCAAGATGAATAGGAGCAGTCAGGGGCTGTGAGAGGCTCCCTCGTAAACACGAAGTGCTAACATTCCAGATGGAATATCCCCTGAAAAGATTTATTGACATAGTTGGAGTAAGAAACTTTGCTGTAAGGGGCCTGACGAGGCAGAGTGGCTTAGACAAGGGGACAGTGCGGCAGGTCATGACCACCTTTGCTGTTACTGCGGCGGGGGCGGGGGGGGGCACTGTACTAATGGGGGAGGGGCAGCCCATGTATGGACTTTAAAGGGCCGTAGCATGTCGTTTAATAGAGGCGGTCTTTTCCCTGTGTGGGTCGAGGGGTATTTACAGACACAGAGGAGAAAGTCTGCTGGGAGGGGGTCACTGAGAAGACTGAATCTTCGACTCAAATTCCTTTTTGCATTATAATGCTGCACAGTCTCAAGTCCAGTGTACCTTTTCTTTCAGTAACTACAAATGTCTTTATCAAGATTAGATTTTGTGGTATCGAAGGCCTGAGAGGATGGACTTTTTGTCTCTAATTGTTTAAGGTGTAGGACCTTAAATTGCATTGTGTCGACTTGATTTTATCTACCATGGAATTTCATGATGTTAGGCTAGCTCATGGAATTCTGTAATTAAGGCATTTTTCCTGTTAACATTGGTTTTTGATCATGTCTCTGATTTCTGGTCTCAGGATATGAAAACTAGTGGCCAAGACAGGAGTATGATTGTCAGGGATCGGGCCTGAGGACACTTTCCATCCATTTCCCAGCCTGGGTCTACCTTGGAGGTAGATTTGTCCCTCTGTTGTCTACACCCCTAGATCTTAGACCAAAGAGTTTTAGAGGCAGAGGCATTTAGGATGAAGTCTGATACTACCCATCAGTATTAGCTTGGATTACTCCTCAGAAGCGTTCTGACTCATTTGAATATCCTCATTGAGACTCATACAGCTTTTGCAAATCAAAGACCTGCAGTTCCAGGACCGACCGGCAGAGGGACTAGTTGCCATGCATTGGGAAGACCTGACTAGGCAGCTCCAGGTAGCAGCCTAAATTGGCTGCTAAGCGCGGCCGTTTTCACAGGAGTCTTTAATTATACTGTGTAAGTCTGAACGTGACCAAGGTGTAAAGAGAACCTTCCCAGGTACATGCTCTCATCGCTGGCCCCCAGCCGTGGGGCCAGAGTCTGGCTGACAATGGGGAGCTGGGGGGCTGGAGGGGGATCAAAGTGGAGAGAGATTCCCTCTGCCTACAGTCTCAGAGCCTGGATGACGCTTAAGAAGGCAGCGCTGAAGACGCGCCCTCCTTGACACCCAGGCTCCCGCTAGGCTGTCCCAGCGTCCTGGGCTCCCCCGTCCCAGCCCTGCCCTGCCCACTCTGGGTCATCACCGTCCAAGGAGAGGTTTGTCTCCACCCTGGATGGTGAAACTCTCGAGGGTGTCCCTAGCATCACCCAGTGCAGAGTGACAGATGGATGAACCGGTGAACAAACACACTCGGTGTGTAGAGAAGTTATCACATCAATTGAAAATACTAAATA
>NW_011899028.1:0-1011 GCF_000151845.1 Pteropus vampyrus | reverse complement strand
ACAACACCCACAGGCCCCCTCACGCACATCCACCCACACTCAGATTCACTCACGCACGCTTGATGAATTTTACTGAGCGCCTTCTGAGTAGGTCCCGAAAGACAACCCGGAGGACCCCTGTATTATCCGGGACTCAAGTCAACCCACGTGCCTATTTCTTAGTGCTTACCTCTCTTAGGACCACTGCCAACTCTCTTCCTGCACCGAGTACCTTTCGTGTCACGACCCCCCCAACCTGCTTCATGAAGCCACACCCCGCTAGGGCTCTTTCCCCTCCCACAGTTCACAGACCACCCAACAACCTTCTCCCCACACGATCCCTTTGATCCAAGTCATCTCAGTATTCCCAGAACCTCGGACAATCCTTACCAGGCACACAGTTGGCACTCGACATGTCCTTGTTGAATAAGCTGTCATGGAGCAATGACTGTCTTTAACCTTCCTCCCATAGTCCCTCTGTCTTCCTCAACTCGCGACTCCAGGGCCTGCCCCTTGTTCTAACTTATTCGCGGCTTGTCTTAGCCCCGCCCTTGGCTCGCCCCCACACCTGGCTCCCCTTCAAAGTTGTGGGCCCCAGGACTTAACTTTCCAGGCCAGTCCCCAAGGCGGCAGGCCCAAGTCACAGGCCCAGTGCCATTACGTGGCACAGCACCAAAGCCCCTCCCTATATGCAGATACCCAAGGTCCTCCTGGGTCCTGGCCTCCCTCTCTTTTGCGGCCCCACGCTTCTCCCCACCCCAGCGGCTTGCAGATTCCAGGTGTGACTTTGGTCTCAGGGCCGGTCCTCTTCCTGGACAAGTTTAGAAACCCTCCATGGCTCTGCCCCTCCTCTAGCCACGCCCCTAAACCAGGACCCACCCCCAGGCCCCGATCCCCCATCCATCCCAGCACCCAGCAAATTAGCCAAGCCCCTTTCTTCAACCCTATCCCCTGGCGGCCCGCTTTTGCAGGGCTAACCCTTTGGGGGGTCATAACCCCAAAGACTCCAGGCCCCAGCCAACGCCTTGGGAG
>NW_011899027.1:2735-3060 GCF_000151845.1 Pteropus vampyrus | reverse complement strand
TCACCTACAGCCAGAAAGGCAAAAAAAAAAAAAAAAAATAGTGTTACTGGAATGGGGGAAAAATTCAAGTTGAGAAAATAGACCCCTTGCCAAGAGTTGCAGCCATTGGAGGAGTGGAGCCTGATAAAAGACACAACCTTAAAGAGAATTGAGGGTCAAGGGTGTGGGGAGAGGGAGCACACTTGATTCTTCTGTCAGCTCCTTCCATTAGCCAAACAGAAACAGAGTGGAAGGAGCAAGAGTTATTCATCAATAAAATAAATTCAAAATGAGTTAAAAACTTAAATGCAAAACCATAAAAATTTTAGAGAATAAAACATAAGAG
>NW_011899027.1:0-1335 GCF_000151845.1 Pteropus vampyrus | reverse complement strand
AATTCTGATGGTTATTATGAATAATAATCTTTAAAGATAATCAGTATTAATAAGGAACTTTATACAGACTACATTTATTTTAGAATTTTTTTTTTTTCTCAAAGCTAGTATGTCTCTTCAAAGTCATTCTCCTCTATTATTTGCCACAAATTTCAAACATCGCCTAGAGAAAAAGAAGTTTCTTTCTCTTTCTTTTCTAATTTTGTATAATTCTTTCTCTCTTCTTGGCCAGAACCAGGTCATACACTTTCTGAAACAATCACTGTGAATGGAATAATGGAATATAATAGTTGTTTTAAGATATTTATTGCCTACCCTGGAGGTTAAGGTGGGGCAAATCCTTCAAAACTTCATAGGTGAGAATGGGAAGGGGTGAATTTGAAAATGGAAAATCAAGATGTCCCAGGGGGGAAAAAATGCAGAAATGAAAGTTAGAGAGTGCATGAAGTCACTTTTCATCAAATCTTTCTAAACTCACCATATACCTGTCTCCCCAACTGTCTAAACAATAGCTCCTCAGTTCCTTTATAGCACCAATGTTCTTTTTCTATTTCTAAGCATGACTCACCTCACCTGTTAATTGTTACAATCTCAGAGAAGCCTTCCATATACATCTTATCTATGTAGATTCCCTTCACACACACCGCCATGAATTTTTAACAAAGCCCTGTATTGTTTCTTATAAATCATATAGCATAGTTTGCACAATTATCAATTAGCTCTATCTCAGAGTTTCTACATATTTCTTTTTTTTTTTTTGTCTGTTTCTCCTATTAAAAAATATGCTCCACAAGAGTAGAAGCTTTGTCAGCTTTTTTACTACTAGAGCTCCAGAACCTGATACAGAGTTGGGCACCTAAGAGAGACTATGGATACTTTCAAATTAATTAGAAATAGGATACTGATGTCTGTAATTGACCATGGGGGATAAAAGTGTGGAACACATGCACATTTATATTCTGGGCAAAGAAAAGCCACCAGAAGATATAGTTCATCAATACTAAAAACCTAAATGTCAAGCAGGAACACAAGATGCACAAATACAAAACAACTAGGAAAAAAAGCAAGATGATACACAATCAGGTAGATCTATATACATGAATATATTGCTACTGGATTGATCCTTACTGAATATTATCTAGTACAGCTCCTATATTAAATAAGAAAATAAATATGCAGAGGTAGTAAATGACCAAGCTTTGCAATTAGGGTTTCCTGTCTCCAAAAAAAAACCTTATTGATAGAGTACACAGACCTATTACAGGAGTAGGCTGCGCAATGCTAATCCATCTCAATCATACATATAATATATATTATATGTACATATATATATTT
>NW_011899026.1:714-1789 GCF_000151845.1 Pteropus vampyrus | reverse complement strand
GGTAGAAAATGAATCAAAAGAGTAACAGGTAACAATTATTGTGTACTTGCTGCATTAGACATTTTACACGTTATCTTATTCAACGTTCGCAACCAGCCGATGAGGTAAGCACTCTTCTTACTCTGTTTTACAGAAAAGGACACAAGTCATAAAGAGATTAAGCCATCCAAGGTCAGCACCGTTAGCCAGTGTTGCTGGGGGGCCCTCTGAGATGAAGCTGGGCATGGAAGAGTTTACTCAGAGCACCTGTGGAAGGGAGGAGAAGGGTTTTGGGGGTGGGGTGTCAGAACAGGTTGAACTGGGACTGAGGCTCAAAGCCATAGCTGACTGCATGGAAAGTTCTGGAACTAGAATGGCCCTTTAATGTTGTCTCAAGCTGGGACCAAATACTTGGGCCTTTGCAGCTCTGTCACCATTGGCCATCGGATGTGGGCCACCTCCAAAAGAGCATCACCGTGTGACTGACAGCTGAAAGCTCTCTGCAGACAGCACTTCCAGCATCTGTGGATGTTACAGCATCTCGGGAGCAAGGGGCAGAGCCAAGATCTTTCTTCTGAAAAGACAGTGCTTCTGTATCACTTTCCTTAGAATAAGATGCAGTCATACTAAGCATCACAGGGTCGGCTGCAAGCAGACCCTGACAGTCACTTCACGGGACAACCTCTTCCGTAAGCTCATTCCCCAGCATGGCAACCATCAATGGTTTATTTCCACTTCTGGCTGGTATGTGAGTCCTGGGGCTCACTCACTCCAGTGTTCATTCTGTTCGCTTTCTTGGAATGCGACTGAATGTACGGAGTCTTGGAATATTCCAGGCCAACCTGTACAAATCCATCTTTAGTTATCCGCCACCTCTCTCTCTTTGTTGGACCTGCATAGCAGAGTCTCTTCTATGCAGTGGGGATCTTCTAAAGTCAAAACGACTCATGAAAATTCCCCAGAAGGTGACAGTCTGATAACTTAATACACTGTCTCCCAATCAGTCCTAACAGGTCAGTTTTGTTCCCCAGTGGTGGAACAGATGGCTGCTCGTGTGAGCATCAGTGAAGCAAGGGGCTCGCCAAACTTAGGGGCC
>NW_011899026.1:0-664 GCF_000151845.1 Pteropus vampyrus | reverse complement strand
ATGTGAGTCCTGGGGCTCACTCACTCCAGTGTTCATTCTGTTCGCTTTCTTGGAATGCGACTGAATGTACGGAGTCTTGGAATATTCCAGGCCAATCTGTACAAATCCATCTCTAGTTATCCACCACCTCTCTCTCTTTGTTGGACCTGCGTAGCAGAGTCTCTTCTACGCAGTGGGGATCTTCTAAAGTCAAAAAGACTCATGAAAATTCCTCAGAAGGTGACAGTCTGATAACTTAATACACTGTCTCCCAATCAGTCCTAACAGGTCAGTTTTGTTCCCCAGTGGTGGAACAGATAGCTGCTCGTGTGAGCATCAGTGAAGCAAGGGGCTCGCCAAACTTAGGGGCCAGGTCGGAAATCTTTAAACTCTCGAGTTGCACTCAAATTGGTGAGAGGCTCATGTGAGGTGAGGAAACTGAGTCTCAGAGAGGTGACTCAACTTGCGCAGTGTCTCACGGAGGCATGATCAGCATCTGAACCTCAGATCCGTTGGCCTCGCAGAATCGGAGCTCTTGGATGGGTGACGTCGGCGAGATGACCAAGGGTCTAGGGAAGACGGGGACAGCTTCAGGGAGAGAGATGGAAACCATGCCCCCTTCCTCACCCCGTCCCCCAGCTCTGAACTCATCCCTGTGGGGCCGGCGAATTGGGTCAGACAAATC
>NW_011899025.1:2786-4631 GCF_000151845.1 Pteropus vampyrus | reverse complement strand
CTATCTGGGATAATATTTTTGGCTATGTTTACATTTATGAGACTTGGGAGCTCTAGTGCGCATTTGCATGTTTGATGTTCAAATATATTCACCATAGGCAGAGCATCCTTTTTTTTTTAACCATGAAATATATTCACAAAGAAACCTTAAAAAATGCTTGCTGTTTACTAGCTTTGAGCAAAAAAATTGTATTAAAAATGTGTTGCTGTAAGTGTAATTGTACAAGAAATAAGGAAGAACTATATACAACTGTTAAAGAAACTAGAAGTTATGTCCAAAACTTAAGAGTGAAAAAGCAAGTATTTTAGTTTCCCTGGATTTCTGTAACAAATTACCACAACTAGGTGGCTTAAAATAACAGAAATCCATTTTCTCAGAATTCTAAAGGCTGGAAGTACAAAATTAATAGATTGTCTTGGCGATGGACCTTCTGAAGCCTCTAGTGGCGGATCTTTCCATGCTTCTTCCGAGCTTCCGGTAGCCCCAGCAATAGTGGTGTCTCTGGCATTGTTCCAGTCTCTGCCTCTGTCATCACATGACATTCTCTCTGTCTCTATGTCTCTGATTCCTCATCACTCACAGTGGATTAAGGCCCACCCTAATGACCTCTTTTTAACTTGGTTATATCTGCAAAGACCTTATTTTTATATAAGGTGACATTTTTATATAAGGTGACATTTACAGGTATTGGTGGTTAGGACTTGAACATTTCTTTTTGAGGACACAATTCAACCCATAACAAGTTACAGAAAGATATGTAGTATGAGCTCATTTAAATAAAAATATGTATACATGAATATATACATGTTTACCCAGAAGCATGGAAAAGACTAGAAAGGACAATAACTTAAGAGTGCTTTCCTCTAATGAAAGGAAGTTTTCATACTTCTCTCTAAGCTTTTCAAAAGTGTTTGAATAATTTTACAATGATACACTGTTACCAGTATAATTCAGTCTTTTTTTTCAGTGTATACTAATTGGGTACCTACTATGAGTCTTGCACAAAAACTAGATCTGTCTCAATAGAATATATGTAGAAGAAACATACATATATTAAAAAAAAAAAAGTTAAGTGTACATCAGTTAGTACAATTAATTTAAAGTTTAGAATTTTCCAAAACGAAAATATAGGAAAGATAAACATGTAGATTGTGTTTGGGTTATATTTGACCTATCGAATTTTCATATTCACTAATAAATTTATGTTTGTAATTTCTTCTATCGGTGGGCCACATGGATTCAAGGTCAGGTGACTGTATGTATTTTGATCATTAGAGGTGGTAAATATGAATTATCCAGATTGGTTATTCTGATGTTTCTTTTCTAACAAAACATATATGCAAACTATTACTATAAATATAGTGTTATTTAGGCACAATCTGCATAATGATATCAAAATAGTACTTCATAGTGGTTAGATAGGCAAAATCTCTATAGATTTTGCCTATCTAACCACTAAGATTTCTTAAAATTTTTAGAATTTTTAAAATTTCAAGATTTCTTACAATTTTTAATTCATGATGTAGTCATTAAAACGTAACCATCTTCTGTTACTTTACCTTCGACTTCACAATGTAACATAATGCCTGTGCTGGGAATACCTCAGCCCATTTTTCTCCCTGTGTTATCAGCTTGGAAGTTTCTCTGACCTTCTTGCTATGGAGATATTTTGACAAAGCTGGGAACTCCGGGCCTGGGGTTAGCCTGGCTGTGTACATCATGCAGTCATATTTCTCTGAGGCTTTGGAAAGGTCCCTGCAAGCAAAGGTCTTATAACTTTGGGATGTATAGCAGACCGTTAGACATGAAATGCTCTAACTACACCAGGAGTTAATCTCTTTCTTT
>NW_011899025.1:0-986 GCF_000151845.1 Pteropus vampyrus | reverse complement strand
ATATATGTATATATGTATATATATATGTGTGTATATATATGTATGTGTATATATATATATTTTTTTAGGTGAGATTAATTTAGGTGAGATTAGTATTTGAATCAGTAGATTTTGAGTAAAGCAGATTACCTTCCATATGTAGATGGGCCTCATTAAATCAGTTGAGGGCCTTAAGAGAAAAAAGACTGATCTCTCCTAAGGAAACAGGAATTATTCCAGCAGAATAACTTTCGACTTGAACTATCTCAGCTCTTTTTTGGATTTTTAGCTTGCTGGCCTGCTCTACAGATTTGAACTTGACAGCCTCTATAATAATCTTGTGAGCCAGTTCCTTAAAATAAGCCAATCTCTTTCTCCCTCTTTCTCTTCTTTCTTTCTCCCCCTCCCTCCCTGCCTCCATCCCTCCCTCTCTTCTTTTCTCTTTCTCTCTGTATGTGTTTATACACACACATGTGTGCACGCGCGCACACACACACACACACACTCACGCGCACACACACAGATACATCTTGTTGGTTCTGTTTCTCTGGAGAATCCTGGCTACTAATACACAGACCTAGTAATAGAGATAGATGGATTCTCTGTCTGATTAGAGGTTTCTTATCAATTAAGATTTAGCAGATTGACTAGAGGGGCTTAAGGAGAGTGAGATGCCTATAACTTCCAGGTTTTGGGCATGAGCACTTGAGTCCATGAAATTGTCTTTTAAGGCTAGAAAGAACACTAGAAGTGGTAAAGAATTGGGGAAAGCAAACCTTGAATTCAGTTTAAGACACCTTACATTACAGATGCATATAAGATTTCCCAAAAAGATGTTAACTATGAAGTTGAGCGTTCCAGAGACCTAGAGAGACATCATAGATTGAGAAATCAATTTGGAGTCATCTGCATTGATAAGATATTTAAAACTGTAAAAGCAGAATTAGAGTATAAAGTGAGAGGACAAGAACATCCAGGACTATTGCATATAACTGTAACATTTAGGA
>NW_011899024.1:0-6186 GCF_000151845.1 Pteropus vampyrus | reverse complement strand
CTTCCTTTTTTCTGTAAACTTATGAGCAAAGAGAGCTCATCACCTATCACCTGCCATCACATGTTTATCATTTACATGTTTTGCTCATCACCTATCTGAAGTGCCCTCCTGCCCTTAAGGAAGTCCCCATCTGTATTTGCTTATTTAAATATCTGATTTTTATCTTTTATGAACTTTTCCAACACCATAGGCTCACATTTATACACAGAGAAACACAGATCAGGTTTCAGAGCATTGAAGGAGCCCTGCCAATCTGTAAGTAAGATCTAGGACGTTCGTTTTCCAGCAGTCCTGGAAAGCCCAAGGGACGGGTTGCTATTAAGTAGTTTTAGAAATGAAGTAAGTGTCATGGATTTGTAGATAAAATGAAGTGGAAAGTAAGATGTTATACACCGAGTGTGGGTGGGGTGGATGGTCCATCTAAATAATTCAGCTTTCTGAAATCTAAGCTGAGCACTTGAAATGGTTGCCAAACAGTCTGCTTTTGGGACCTAGACCGTTTCATATATTCTTATTACTTGAATACTATACATTTGACTAGTTAAAAATTTTTAGCTAAATAATTAACCTTCAGCTAGCTAAAAAAAAATTGTACTTTACTTTTCAGAAAAAGTAACCATCAACCAGAAAAAAAAATCAGAACAAACATGTCTTTTGTTAATTTCAAGAAGTTTTTGTAGAGTATGTTCAGTCTGATTACATATTCACTCTATTTTCCAACATCTTTAAAGAAAGGTTTAAAAAAAACACCTGAAATGGTATTTTAATGCATTTGTGGCTACCTAGATGGGAAGGGGTGTCCCCATATTCTGCTGGTATCTTGAAGTAAGACTAGTCAGTTAAAAATGGGCTCAAAGCTTTCTACTCCAGCTGGTTCTGCGGAGGAACACTCATTTCTTAATTCCTCTTTCTGGGATAGGTCGTTATGTTGCTACAAAAGACTAAGCTCATGCTTATTTTCAAAGAGGTTGATGCTGAATTGCCTACATGTTTATCATTTACATGTTTTGCTATTTGTACTCGTGTAGGAGAAAAAAGCAGGCGTCAGTTTCTTGACTGACTCACCTTAGAGTAGGGTGCCTGGGGAAACCACAGATTTGTACATCGTTTCAACACCCAGCATCTTTCCACGTCAGCAGCCCAGCACCGTGGACGTTTATCTTCAGCAGAATGATGACAGGGCATTGCAGAATCCTGAATCATCAGAGAAAGAGTTGATGGTGTTCAGTCAAATCGACTTCTGAGAGTTGGGGCGTGGGCTAGGACATTCTAGAAAGCTCTTCAACACTAAGAGCAAAAAGTGCAAAATGGTTTCTGGTCATCCTTCGTTCTAAGAAAATGAAATTGATCATAATCATTCATTCCCTAAACATGGTGGTTCATTGAGATTTTCTGTTATCAGAGGGTTAGAGCTGAGGGTCTTTATGTAAAAGGGTATTTACTGAATCCTTTCTAAGAATCGTAAGAAATAGAACTCACTTTGACGGACCTTTAGGGAACTTCATGGGACGAGACTGTACATCTTTTTTTTTTTTTTTAACCGTTTTCATTTTAGTGCATAATTTAGTCATTCAACAAAGATTTACTGAGTACTTCCTATATTCCAGGCACTGTCTTAGGAGCTGAGGATACAGATGTGGACAGACAAGAGTCCCTGTCCTTATGTTGGTTATGTATAAGGAAAATACACAGTCGATAATCAAATAGATAAATAAAATATATAGTATGCTAAGTAACCATCATGCGGTGAAGAACAGAGCAGGGAAGGGAGCTGTGTAAAGGTTAGGGAAGGTAGTGATAGTTGAGAGGTAAAGGAGGTGATGGAGTGAACTATGTGGGCATCTGCGGGAGGAGCATTCCAGGCAGGTGAACAGCAAGTTCAGAAGTTCAGAAGCTTTGAGGTGCGACTGTGCCTTTCCTGTTGGAGGAATAACAGAGGCCGGTGGTCAAGATGTGATCTCACAGGTAGGCGGGCATGCAGGTAAACTAGAGAATGGTCTTTCATGCTATCAAACGGACATTGGCTTTTATCCTGAGAAACATGAGATGTCATCTGAGATTTAACAAATGTATATCAAGAGCTTAACAGATGCTTGTTTTAAAAACAAAACAAAAACCTTACGATGTAGTCCAGCATTTATATTATTATCTTTGTCTAACTAAACACATTTCTTTATCTCAGTATCGATGAAAAAAGCCAGAAATTGAACCACATTGTGCTGAAGAGGTTTAGAGCTCTGTTTTAAATCATTAGCTTTATTTAAGGGACTTCAGAGTAACAGGGCATGAAGATAATAACCACATTAAAATGTTACTTTCTTGTTCTAGTTCTTTGGCCAATAACCACATAAAAGCACTCCCAAGGGATGTCTTCAGTGATTTAGACTCTCTGATTGAACTGTAAGTAATGAAAATCAAGTTTATGTCTGCTTGTCACTGTGCCCCAGTTAATCATGTCTTTAAAGGCCCTCTACTCCTTTACTGCATTTCTTTTTGATAATAGCTAAAAATCTATGGTAAAGTGGTGCCTATAGTTTGTACTGTGTTTGGTTTTGCTGTTTGAGAATATACTTTGTAGCATTTGGCTATCTCTTTCCTTCAGATAGCGTATCCATCTGCTTTATCTTCTTGTGTTTGTCACTTCTTATTGGACATAGTTTAACAAGATCTTAAAGTTTCGATTGTGTTTGTGAAAACCGTCTTCCTATAATGTCCTATTCTTGTTTGCGAGAACCTATGTTGGGTGGTACTTCTGTCGTCTTTCCCTCATTTCTAGCACGACATGGTGACAGTTTCAAGAGAGTTAGGAAAAATGATGATATGTTAGCTCTGAGAGCTCTCTGTAGGCCATACAGTTAACATCAGAAGCAGTGAAGATTATTAAATAAAGTCAGTGATATGTACGAGAAATAAGATATATGAATACAAAATTTTTTTAAAATTCCATTTTTTGGAGGTATTAAATATATCAAGATGTTAATAATTCTAGAATCTCATATTATTGCCAAAACATTTCAGGCATGTCTGTGTCTCTGTTTGTGTATTTAGAGATTTAAGGGGCAATAAATTTGAATGTGACTGCAAAGCTAAGTGGTTGTATTTGTGGCTGAAGATGACAAATTCCACCGTTTCTGATGTGCTGTGTATCGGTCCACCAGAATACCAGGAAAAGAAGCTAAATGATGTGACAAGCTTTGACTACGAATGCACAACTACAGGTATTCAGAACCTCTATCATTAAATATTGTTATTTAGAATATTCCCATTGTTTTTCTTTTAGATTGTCAACAGGGAGTAGAGAAAAGTGGGTATAAATTTTTTGTATGAAAATTATTATAGACAAAGTTTAAGCCTTCTAAAAGATATAAATTGATCTGTAAGAAAAATATCTCCACAGTTCAGATTTTCGTTAACGACACTGGCTTTAATTTTGATTCTTTTTGAGTCTTTACAAAATTCAAATTTCTCTAAAGATTTTTTTTAAAGGTCAAAGTATAAAGAACATTTCAAATCAGCTTGGGTTTCCAGTGCAGAGCCAGCACAGAGAAGCCTAAATTATTGTTCTCTTGATTGAATACTGAAGTTTATTGAAAATTTAACTAATAAATACCAGACTTTACAATCTATAAATTGCTTTCATAATTCCATGTAAAAAGAGATAAGTTATAAGCAATGGCAAAATGGAAATATAAGTTAACAATTAATTGTCAGAAGAAAAAACGCACATTGAGGGAAAAATGTAAAGAAAGTTTGATTTTGTTTTCAAGGGCCCTCCTCAAGGTTTCAGTTTATACGTTTTTTCAGGCTAAGAGATAAAATTAAATGCTAACTGCCTCAGCTCTCTACGGATCTTATAGAGAGCAGGTGAGTGTCTCCATATGAACGTCTTAGATGGAGTTTTCATAGCTTCTAAAGCCAGATTTTAAAGGCGAGTGGATCAATCCATGGTATGAAACCTGCTTATCAGACTTATAAAAAATAAACGTTTAAGTTCAGAGTTGATATGTACAGAGCCTCGAGGCATGTCAGTAGGAGCAGCAGGAATAAGAACTTTGGAAAGAATTTCATAAACTCAAAAGACAAAAGCAAAATATCACATTTAGGCCAGTCCTGCTGCTGCCCTCCAAACAAAATAAACAAAAACTCACAAAGTAAAAATTATTTCTATCTATCTTTGTAAATAAGGGACCCTACAGATCTGAGAGAAAACCTGGGATCTTATGGAAGTGACCTTGTCTTTCATCGCTGAACAGGAGCTCATTCAGCTGTGTAATTGGCAGGTACCCTTTAGCCAGCGAGGCCACTAGCAGGTGATTTATTGTATTGCAGAGCAGTGCAATAAATCAGAGGTCATAGTCAATGACATTTGCACCAAAAGGTGGCATTCAAGGCCATTTGGTATGAAATGCTAAGCCAAAGCTCCCTGGGGTGCCTCTCTGTCTCTCTCTAGTTTTCTGGAGAGTTCTTGAACCTTTAAAAGTGAAGTTAGCAGTTTTTCCATTGTTCTGTTCACACCTGGCCATAATGTGTAAAAGGTTTGCCAATCTGGGCGAGAAATGACATGGGCTAGAGAGGGCCTTGGGGGAACTGGGGATAATTTATATGACAAAACGTGATTTCTGACCTTGGAGCCCTGTGGGTGGTTATGCGAATGATCCGGGCTCTGAGAATTGTGGGAGGAATGGAGCGGGCTTGCAACCCAGGTAGCCAGGTTCTGAAATCCGCCCTGAAGCCAGAATCCATGGGGAAGTGTGAGCCCCCAATGCTGTAGGGTACACTCTCTCTTATATACGTCTTGGCTCAAAAGCTTCCTATTAAAATTTAGGAAGTCAGCAGTCTTCCTTGGTAGCAAGGAGATGATGATTCTGTCTTTGCTATTGTTTTGTCCCTTTAAGATTTATGGACGAATTGACTCTTGCTTCCAGTTTCTTCCATTATGAAGAAAATGGAGCCAGCAAGTTGTGACCTGCCTCCAAATATAGTCCCTGTCTCGTAAGAATTTAGGCTGATCAGTTACGAGTTTTTTTGAGTTCCTACTTTCTACTCAGCTCAAGCCTCATCCTCTGGTGCTTTATTAAAGGCTGGGGAGGAAATACGTGAGGAGGGATGGAAGATGGAGAGCCCAGGTCTGAGAGCCATGGTACTGTTATCATCTCCTTGCCTCAGAAAAGAAGAAGCGTGTTTTCTGAGTGCACCGTTTTCCTCTTAGCTCAGATTCTCAGGAGAAAAGTAAGTTCTTCAGGTAGAGGAAGGAGAAGCAGATGCTGTTCTTCCTGGGAGAGGAGGGTACTATTACCATCCCGCTCCGGGCTCAGGGGTGTAATTAACACCACGAAGCCACCCCTGGACTGTTTTAGCTCTCTGGATTAATCACAATCCTTCCACAACCCTCCTCCTCCAGTCTATTTTTAACCACCTCAGAAATCCCTGCTACCTGCTCATGATTCCCCGTGTTAGGTGGATAATTCACTAAATTCCTTAGAGGGAGAAAATTTTGCATCCTAATGGTCCTGTTTAGCGTCCCTATTTCAGGGCTGATGAAAATGCAAAGAGAAATAATGCATTAATGTGCAGTTTCTCTCCCAATAGGGTTGGCATCATGTATAATTTATTTTCTGCAAGGGCTATAAATAGCTGTGTAAAAATCTGTTGATTCCAGTGGGAGCCATGCCTAAATTGGAAGAGTCCCACTGACATCATGAACTTAATCCTGTGTGAATGGCAGTGGCAGTGTCTTTGCAGAGAATACCAACAATACTTAAACACTAGTAAATTGATGTCCTATCAACATGTGTATCCTCTGAGATCTTTCCACAATGAATGTGCTTTTGCCGTTGCTGGAAGCTACATTAAGATGGGGCTGGAAGAAGACGTTTAAATTCCTGAGTTACCTCCGCCCACCCCCGCCCCCCAGCCCGTACATATAAACATATGTATCAATCATTTTCTTTCGCCCATTTCTTCTCTTCCTCTTCCTTTTTTTTGGGGGGGTGGTGGTGGTGGAGGGGAGAAGGGGTCTCCTATTAAGAATTAGCTTTATAATTCAAATGACTTAACAGTCTGTGTTGTGCCGGATACTCAGTAAATAGAAAATAAGATGAAACCAATGTTTTGGGGAAATAAATGAAAATCAGGCCGTTAAAGGCTAGCTTTGTAAAATGCTCTCCATTCTGGCAACTCCTTTTC
>NW_011899023.1:5451-6868 GCF_000151845.1 Pteropus vampyrus | reverse complement strand
CACACTTACCTGTCGCAATGGCTATCATTAAAAAGAAATCAACAAAAACTCTAAGAACTCAAATGAACTCTAATGCCCACCAAAGCAGTCCATTACAATCGCAAACCTGTGGCACCATATTAGCCTTGACTGATGTTCAATATCTATTTTTATTCCTTCTCCCAAACGCCTATACTTTCTTATCTATAAGTCCTTCCCCTCGCTTAAAATCACATTCCATGGTATTCCTTCCTTCATTCACTCATTTCTTTTTGCATGCAATCCTTCAAAAACGTTACTATATAAGTCAAGCATTTGTGAATACTGTTCACTGAGGACAAAGACTACATGATTAGTAGAATGGACAGAGATACTGTTTTTTAAAAGTGTCTTTAATGTTTTAATGTTTTTTCCTTTATCCTTATTTACATAAGTGTTTGGAACCTTGGTGTTTCTCTTAGTAACTTCGGAGATATTAAAAACTCTATACTATGATCGAATGTTATATATGTAAAATGGCATGGTCATCTGGTCTGCTTCGTTCTCCTTGCCCTGGGAGATGAGTATAACATGCTCAGAAATATTTATTGATAGGACATTGTGCATTTATGCTTTGGCTCCATTTTAGGTGTATGGGGATTTTAAACAAAAAAGAAGTTTAGAGAAAAGGGAGGCAACAGGGAGGTGATGGAAAGGAGAGACGGGGAGGAAGAAAATACAGCTGCCCTACATTAAATTCCTTCCTCACTATTACAAGTTTTTCTGGGAGTGGAAAGGGACAAATAACTTAAGAAAGGGAAAATCGAATGCTGGATAGCTGTAGATGTAGGGATCAAAACGGCTTCTGATACTTTGATAGGATTTAGATGGCTAGTGTGAAAGACAAAACTAAGTCTGCGAAACAATTGTTAAAAGCTCTTTATTCATAGACTTTCGGTGAGGGTACCCATCTACTGTTGATTTTATGTCAGTAGAGGTTCAAATGTGTTAGCAAGTAGAGTAAGTTTTATACAGTAACAAGTGAGAACACTGAGACAGTCTTTGATTGGCAAGCATTCTATTCTGGTGGGATTTTTTTTTGACTCTGGAGAATCTAATTGGTCTTCAGGGACCTTTGGAGGTCATTGCTGCAATGGACGTAAGTGAGCGGTGTAAGGATGTTCAAAGGCAAAGGCAGAAGAACTGCCTTGGAGTGTTGGGGGTCAGTGGAATTTTGGAGGACCAGCCATTCCTTGAAATAAGTAGATCAATAATGTTCCTTTTTTTCTGTGTGTTCAAACTGTTATAGTAGTCCCAAAATGGCTGCTGCCTGCCATGACAGGTAGTGTGTCACAAGCAAATGATGGACACCATTCCAGCACGGAAAACTACATACATGAAGTCATGAGGTGACAATGAACAAACAGTATTTCTACTTAAAAAGTGAGAAGATGGTCCT
>NW_011899023.1:0-431 GCF_000151845.1 Pteropus vampyrus | reverse complement strand
CTGACACTACATACAGCCATTAGGCTAATACTGACTACGTTCCCAATGCCATACTCTACATACCTGAGACTGTTTTGTGTGTGTTTTCTTTTCATGAATCTTTATAATAAATTCTGAAATTTAAAAGTGCTCCATCTATATTTGCGGTGACCACTTCATAAGTTATATAAATGTCTACACTACACATCTGAAACTAATATAAAATACTGAATGTCAACTATAATTAATTTTTTTTAATTTAAAATAAGAAAGTACTCAGTCTAATCCATCACATAATATCACTTAAATACATTGCATAAATATAATGCCATTGTATCACATGTGGCTCAGGGTAAAGTTTCAATAGAGCAGACAATTCCCAGATAATGGATACAATATTACTTCACACAATTTTTTGATTATGAGCACAGGATGAATTCAGTGATTTTAAA
>NW_011899022.1:4039-5274 GCF_000151845.1 Pteropus vampyrus | reverse complement strand
GCCCCACAGCTGGGGATTCATGCTGGCTCAGCTAAGTGTTTCTGGCTGGGGAGGAGGGAGCTTTCTAGAAAAGGTGAGACTGCAGGTGGACTGTAGGGCTGGATCCATGGCTGGGAGGCAGGCCAAAGGCTTCGGGCCCACCTTCCTGCCTCCCAAGCCCTTCATCGGCCCCTCCCTGCTCAGCCAGGCTCTCCAGGGCCTCCTGCCTGTGTTGAGCTGCAGGGGCAGAGGTGGTAGGCAGCAGAAGAGGTTGGTTTATGTCCCACTTCTCAGGCAGGGCTTTAGGGGCTGGCACAACAAGCCCCGCTCCTCTCATGGCCCTAAGAGCTTGCAGCCGGATGGAGGCGACAGGTGAGTAAGCAGTGTCTCATAGAGCTCTCCTGAAAATCAAGGCAACTAATACGACCATGGCTATTACCAGTGAAAACTAACAAGAATGGACGAATAAATGGAACCTGGCCTCCTGAACTGGATCCTGGCACAGAAAAAGGACATTAAGTAAAAGCTGAGGAAACGAACTTTAGTTATCAACGATGTAGCATCCTTCATGTAAGATGTTAATGATAGGGGAGACGGGGTGTGCAGTATACGGGAACTCTCCGCCATCCCCTCAGGTTCTCGGCAAATCTAGACCAGTTCTAAGAAATAAAGTCTATTCAAAAGAATGAGAAGATTGGCTCACAGTCTACAGCACGTCCACGTGCCGAGCACAGTCCCAAGGGCTTGCTTGTGCTAGCTCATTGTGTGTCATCCCTCTGAGGGAGGTGCTGTCACCACTTTATTTCATGCAAGCACTTAGCCCAGAGCCTGGCAGAGCCCCCAGCTCAGCAAGTGCTAGTAAATCTTGATTTATAATCTGAAGCAGCAGGGAGAGCATATGGCTTGTTAGTTAGGTTCCAATCCAGCCCCAACCGCTTTCTAGCTGTGACCCAGACACATCATTTTGCCGAGCTTTGCGTTTCCCCTTTGTGAACTGGGGCTGATAATGCTTACCCAGCAAGGTGGACAGGAAGACGGGAAGAGACAAATAGTGTGATGAGTTAGAGGTGGTAATGATTTAGCACGTGACGGTGAGGGACTGTTACTGTAACCGGAGCTTAGATGGGGAAGCTTGATGAGATGCTCTGGGAGCAGAGCCGGTTGCGCATTGGACCCAGCGGTGGGGGTGGGAGATGGGAGTGTTTCTGGAGCTAAGGATGCCTGAGCAGAAATGTGAGGAGCCCCTGGGCACAGGG